>NC_081522.1:21877398-21957398 GCF_030273125.1 Centropristis striata
ATTTTATCCAAAAGAAGACACTGTGAATACAGAATTATTAATCTGTATACGGTTTGATCTGTGTTTGGTTCTAAACGCTCCACGACTCTCTCCCACTCAGTTCTTTCTCACATCCTTTTATTTGATTCTATTTCTCAGTCTAACTCATCGGCCATGCTGATGCAGCCATGTGTGACTAAGTGCTCCTCTTCAGCTATTTTCCCCTCGTTTCTGCTCTTACTATACTCTCTAATTGTTTTCAAATTCTTTCTTGTTTAGCTGCTGAGTTGCAGTTTTGTCCTTAAACATCCAGTCAACCGTGTGGACTAAATGGACTCTGGCCACCGCCCAATTCTAATTTCTCCTCTGTGACACATTGGAATGATTATCGCAGCAGTAAAGCCAAGCCACGCGGGACCATCTACCAGTTGCAAACATGGATGCAAATTGTGGAGTCCTCCGCAGTAAGATCTCTAAAGTGGGACTCAGATTGATTAAATCCTGTCGTTACTGTATTTGAGATTAGGGATGGGAATAATTAATCGATGATCGATTAATGGTCGTTAAGAATTTGGTCGATCACGTGGAATTTTTAATTGGTCTGTGTATTTGTTAATTTAAATTTGATCTCTGACTGTGTATCAGTACACTGCAAAAAAGCCAACTTGTATTTTTTGGCCTAAAACAGTGATTGAATTTGGTAAAACTTGGAAATATAAATTATTGACATTTAGGGCAATAATGTAAGTTAGCACAACAAAGGAAGCCAGTTGTCTGCTCAACAACAAGTTGGTGAGTTGTTGTTACTTATATCTTTAAGTTGGGGTTCACAACAAGGGACAAGTTCTGCTAACTCTTATTTCTTTGTTGTGAAATTTGGTCATTAGCGAAAGCTAGCGGCTAACTGATGCTAGCGGCGCTGCTTGTTACAGCTACAAGAGTAGCCATTAGCGTTTCAATGCTAACTCAAAATTGTGGTCGCAACATTAGCTGACATTCAAAGCGGCGTTACAATCGTGCCAGAGAAATTCAAAGTTGAGCAAACTCAAAAACAAAATTTAAAATACTTAAATAAATTTAATTGTCCAACTTAAAATTTATCGAAGTTTGTTGCCTTGAAATGTAGTATATCAGTACTCACTGAACAGAAACACGGCAAGTGTTCAGTTCTTAATGTCAATAAGCCAATGAGCTGAGAATTAAGTTGGATAAAGCTACAGTTTGGAAACTGAAAGCTGCAATAACAATCATAATACACACAGAAATACAAGAGTATTTGTTGGAGCAAAACTAGCTTACTGTATCAAACCTTGCTTGCATGAATTACGAATGAATGAAGTTTAATTTTACCCAAAACTTATTTAAACACAAAACACATTTAAATATGAAGATTACTGTGGAAACTAACTTCAGGCCTCTTTGGAGGCTAAAACATAAAACATTGAGCTCCTTGACGTTATCTTTATAGTTTAATCTCAGTTGATTTAGTTTTCCGATTGACAGGATCAAGTCTCTTGTCATTCTTTCAAAATAAAAGCGTCTGTTATCAAAACAGGCGTTTGCATAGTACTGTATATATGTCTTTTATTTTGGGCATGTATGCATGCAGCAATTAATCAATTAATTGATCGTTAACGTTATAGATAATCAAGATGGCAGGATTCTTCCAAACGCCCATCCCTACTTGTGACCAGCCTAAAACTTCTTCAAGACACATCACATAACTAGGTTGTTGCTATATTATTGATACAGATTTACATAGCAGTTTGTTTTCTCTCCAGCATACTGAGGATTAATAATTCATTAATATCCTGAGTGTGAAAAAACCCTTCACCATGCTGTCACAGAAGGATTGCACCAAAAGGAGACATACAGGTGTTTGATTTCTTCACCAGCACATCTGAGAATTCTTCTCTCATTCCCTAGATTCATTGGTAATCTCTGGGCATGCCGGTGTAGAATTGAGTTATCATGCCCTTGTGAGAGTTGAAGCCTGCATGGAGACAGAGTGTGGGTGCTCAGAGACGTACAGAGAGATTTCTGCTGGCATACTCCCACAACATCTTCTGTTCAGTCTCCCAGTCTCCTTCTCTTCTTTCTCTTTGTCTGTTCTTTTTCTCTCTCTAGAGTGCTCTTTATATTTCTCTCTTTCTGGCCAATTTTGATTTATGTCTGTGCGGAAAACTACAAATTAAAGTAATTTCATGGTCCTTAAGTGACTTTTATGATTCTATGATGGTTTTATGAGTTTGATCTATGGCTCCATTCCTTTACAAATGAAGCATTGCCCTTTTGGTATTCCGAGTTCGTTCTACCTGCTGGATATTCTGTGAAAGCTCCTTGCTTTTAATTAGCTTTTGAAAAAGAAAAAAAAGAACAGCCCCACCCAAAGTGCTCTGTCTGAGCTGCTAATAATGCATTGTTAGTAGCTTGTTTAACCTTTTATTGTTATGCTTTCTTTTCTTTTATTCTTATAACAAATTGACGAGGTGACATATTTTATGGAGCAAGTGTTTATTTTTATTCACTGAGCAGATAAAGAGGATGGCCCTATTATATTTGAACAAACATGCTCTTCCCAATGGCCTCGCTAGCTGTGTGGCTCCAGGGATGACAATGTCTGTCTCCCACAAACTGAAATGTCACTACAAGTATTGGTTGGACTGCCATTGAGATTTTGTTTGGACATTCTTCAGTGGCGGTTCTAGACCAATTTTTCTGTGGGGGCCAAGGAGGGGCCAGTGTTTAATCAGAGGGGCATATTCAAAAACTGCAAAGATGATATTTAAGCATTCAAAACCTTTATTTTGCCTTATTTAAAAATCTAATTTAAGTGTATTTTGAAGATACAAATACATTGAAACAATAAGACTTACCAACAAGAACAGTTATTTTTGTACGACAATGATATTTCTCATCTTTGTGCACAATTACCTTTTTTTTGTAATTTACACAAGCTTTTATTGCTTTTATTCAACTACACAATGTACATATTTTGGGTTCGTTTTGTGTACAATGCAATATTGTTTGAAGAAAAAATAGGTAAGTTAGTATTTTTGGACTTTTGGGCCTTTAGAGCAACGACTTTTAACCAGCTGATAGAATAATATGATTTTGGTCCACTCACCCCTCCCGTTGCAAGTGTGTTAGATACCTATGTTAGCCTTCAGGTAATATAAAAACACAACAGGCCCTCTTTAGAGCAAGTGTTAAATGTATAATGTGTCCTTTTCTGCTGCTAAGATTCTTTCAATTAAAATGGTAACACCGGAGCAATGCAGTCATTACAGTAGGCTTCTGCCTGTTAAATCCCTCCATCACTCATCCTGCTCAATCCTGCCCACTGGACCTTTAAGTACAGACCCGCTCACACTGTCCTCAGATAGCTTTTTATTTATCTGTAAAACATAAAAAAACATTTAATGTTCCATTGGTAAAGAGTGGAACACTATCATTTGGTGATAAATCTTGACCACTTTATGGTTGACGCTTGTTTCTTCTGCTCGTCATCATCCCACACCACAAGTCCTCTTTTTATGTTTCCTGAGCTCCTCTCGTGCGTGTTACCAGCCAGTATAAACAGCAAGAAATGGCATGCTGTCACTGAGACGTGGCGGTCAGCCGTAACGTGACACACCAGAGAGCTATTTTCAAAAAGTGGTTCCGAGAAAATATGCAATCAGCTCAATTTTTTCAACATCCAGCATCAGACATCCCTCTGACTGTTTATCTGCTTAGCTTTGGACCCTAGCTCTGGCATTGTGTGTCTCATTCATGCATGTTCTGCAGGAGCTTAACGCCTCACTAAACCCTGCAATACAATGGCTCTGATCCCCCAAATGCAAAGTAATGACTGGGAATCCATGCATTGACTGGACTAAGCTAGTTTGGTTACAAACATGGCTAAGAAACGGTACATTTCTTCTTCTTTTTTTTGTCTATGAGTAGCATGGAGCATAAAGCACTCCCCTCCAACTCACATTTCATCCCCATCCATAGAGCTTGAATCAGCATCTTGTCACAGCAAATTTGCAGCAGTGGTCACACAGTCTAGTTGGCCCTCATAGTACAAATAAATACGGGAAACGAAAGACCAGAAATAAGGAACACTCAGTTTATTTTTCAAACCATTACTGTGGTTTCACTCAATAAATATCTCCTATGAAATGCTAAAGGGTTTGAGTCCGCTTTGGTTTTCCATTGTCATTATGTCCTTATTGTTTGGTCTGCCTGACAATTTTGCCCTTCCCGAATATGACTTCAGTTTGTATTGACTACTAATGAAGATAAAGTAAGAGTTCATTTTCTGGGCTTTTCAGTTACTTTACCGAATCGAAATGCATGACCTTGATGTGGCCGTGTGACCAGGAGAGTGCACTTAAAAAGAAAAAAAACAGGGAAACAAACTGGCATGGTTTTCTTCTGACCGCTGAATAGATCGAGTTGGTGCGTGACTTGAACTTGAAAACGGCAAACTGTTGTGACTTTTGGAAAAAAAATAGTAAGAAGTTTTGTTGTTTTTTTATACATTTTACCAACTCAAGTTTCAGAAACCATTGAAAACTTGGCGAAGTGGAGGATTTTCCATTGATGAGCTGTTTATATTTCTTGCCTCAGGCTCTCCTTCATCTTCCTCCTGCCTACCTATAACACACTTCTCGGTTTTAAACCCAACCAGAAGTTCAGATTTCATCCCCTACAGAGGCACCCTCTGGTTGACAGAATGAGATATGTTTTTCCTATGCTGTTATAAATCTATAGATGCCACTGATGACAAAATAAATGTGCTCTGATTATGGTACCGGGACCCTTCCTGACCCCTAAACAAGCATCATCTGGCTTCAGCATTAAAAGAAGACATGATTAGGACATTGAGAATAAGTGTGTTTAAATGGAGACGGGCTGGAATGTTGAGTGAAGTTTTCAAAGAAATGGATCCTATGTTGGTTCAATGATTATGGTTAATAAAAGCTGACCAAGAGAGCATGAGCTGGCGTGTTTTTTTACAACGTCTTGGTCGGAAACTTTCTCGCTAGGATTCATTCGCTTTCGCCACTAACGCTTCAATCCCAACTTTCACAGTTGGCCTTTGAAGATGGGCAGTAATACTTAAAAGAGATGAGTTTGCTCTTTTACACATTCAGCACAGACACTTAACCTGTCATTGGGTTTCATCCACCACTTAATGTTGTGTGTTGCCCTTCTCTGTCTCTTTCCCACTTCCTCCTTTGGGCTCTCACAGATACAGTATCTCCAACACTACTGGAATTTTTAATTCTCCTATCTTTAAAGTTTCACAGTCAATATAAGTCTGTTTTTTTTTTTTAAATCTCCAATGGATTCCTGCTCATCACTGGCTTTATACCCAGGGCTTTGCTGTTTCTGAGCCAGATCCTCTCCCATCTTTGTACTCTGCCTATCCACCATCCAGACCAGCTGAGTCTGTGGGTTTTCTGATGGGTTCACACGGGTTAAAAGCTTTGATCATGAGCAGTGCAAGGCAGGTCCGCTGTGGGCTTTGACCCCATGACCTTTTCGCACCATGCAGCCTGCGATCCACCAGTTGTCCTCTTGACTTTAAGTAAACTATATCCTGCACCTACAAACAGTCATTAATAAAGGGTTATCTATCCAGTGATGACAGTACTGATGTAGCTTATCTTTGCTACATGACAAATTGAGGAATGTGAATTTATTGCATGTGCCTAAAGAAGACTCAAAGTCTTAATTTTTAGAACATCACATCATACAGTAGATTAAAAAGAAACAGATGATGCCTTTCCGTTTTAAATATCCAAATAAAACAAAACACAGGGTTGCTTATTGAATAATTAGTCTCACATTTTGGGAAAAACACATTCACTTTTTGTGTTACTGTTAGATCAGAAGACTGATGTTGCTCCTATTTCTCTGCAGTAAATATAAAGCTAATCAGTTTAATGTAGCACAAAGGTTGGAAACAATGAGAAGACAAGCAGCAACCTGTGTCTAAAAAACCGAAGCAAATACAGACGTAGCTTAAACCTGTAATTCAACTAGTGTCAAAAAGTCAGATTGTATAAAATTCCATGAGTAAACTTGATTAAGTGATTTAACACCTCAGTAAATATTTCAAAAGTGAGTCTATGGAATCAATCACTAGTTTTAAGTAAACTTCAAATACAGCATGATGTTCATTTTGTAAATGATGCTCCAATTTAGAGTAAAACAGATGATTAACCAGGGTATGCTTTGACTCTTTCACACTGTGTTACCATTTCATGAAACATAATTGTAGGTCAGCAGTTCAGTTTTGCATCTTGCTAACCAAGCTAGCTAGCGCTAGGTGATAAAATGGCTCCCTCCTCTTGTCCAACGTCTGGCTCCAAAAAGAGAAGTTGGAAATGACCAAAATGTCAAACTCGAAGCTTTAAAACAGTAGTCCACAAACAAACAGGTGTTTTCACAGTGGCTACGTCCACTACAGTTTATGGGCAAACAGCTAGCATTGCAGCTTTGCATCACCGTAAGGTTAACAAGAAAGTAGCAGGAAGTAGCCCCAGCCAAGAAATAAGCCACTTGTTTTCACTCAGTTCAGTTTTTGTACAGATTGAACAAATGAGATATAATGATGAGATGATAATAAATACCGACTGAGCCACAGCCACGCATTTTGAGTTGTTGGTAGGCTGATTTTGCTACTTTTGGACAGAGCCACACTAGCTTATTGTTCCTGTTCCCAGTCTGTGTGTTAGGCTAAGCTAGCTGGCTGCTGGCTTTAGCTTCATAATCATTTAACTCCTCTCATTTAACTTTGAGCAAAACAGGCAAACAAAAAAAACAAATTAGAACATTTCTCTCTCTGTGAATGTAGCCAGAATGTGTTTAGCTTGAATGTGACCCAGTATATTTCTGTCATTGTGGCATTCATAGCTACAAAACACATTCTGTGTGGGAGCAAATAGTCAGACACTAGCTTAATCACATTTTGAAAACATGAGCCAGCTGTTGGTAATCCATAACACGTTGTTAGGAAGTGCAATAGCCAGGCTCTTATCTTGTCTTTTCTGCTAACAACCTGGTTTTTACAACCAAAGGTTCTTTACCGTCTCAGGGGAGGGGATCACAACAGCTGCAGCTGATAAGAAGGAGAAAAGATAGGTGGTGCATTTGTGGTTCATCAACCACAAGCTCGATTAGTTGATCCAGCGGTCAAAGAACAAGGACACAGTTTATATCCATCCATCAAAGCTGGAGTAAGATTTATGCAGACTTTTTAAGGGGATCTGGTGCTCGTACCAAATTTGAGCTTTCTTTTTCGTGTGTGTGTGTGTGCGTGAGTGAGTGAGTGTGTATGTGTGAAGGCTTTGAAGAGTGGTTATTCTCTGATTGGTACCCTGAGCTCATTTTCACTTCCATTACAAGTCTATCAATGTGAGGCAGGATCTTGATGAAAGGCCCTCTGCAGACAATTGATCTCAGTAATGATGAAGAGGAGGGGATAGGTCAGACATGCCACTTCTTCTTTCACAGGATTTTCTCGGAGGTGCTCGTCGAAGTGTGAGCCAGTCACGGCGTTGCAGTTTGATGGGCTAGTTAGATGTGTCGTGTGATGGATTGTTCTTAAAATTTTCTTGAAAAATGCAATGGTGTGCATCAGCCAATTATGCAAAAAAGGGGCTGTTTGTACCCAGAGAATAGAGGTACTTTCCCCATACTAATTAATTGAATTTCTCTCTGGGCTCTCTCTATTTTATTTTGCCACAAACCTTCTTTCACTGCATGCTAGCAGAAGAAAAAAAAAAACGTTTTAGATCGAGTTCTCAGTCAATTCAACCTAATCAAAGTGTAGAGGAAAAAAAGGCGCACAGGCACAAATAGGGATCCCATAATTGGCCTGTTTTGCATTTCATCTCCAAGGATATTTTATTCACATGCCTGGCTTATAAAAGCTAAATTGTTTCAATTCTGAACTGATTGCGCCTGAAACACAAAAGCGAAGGAAAAAAAACACTGCCCTCATGCCTCCTACAGGGTTGTGCTAAACCACTTATTTCAAACTAAACTGGATTATAGACAAAAGACACAAAGCTGGAATGCCTTGGTTTTTCTGTATAATAGAGCCATAGCACCCAGGGAGCCGTTGCCCGGCTGGTAATTGAACTTATGTTTTTGAATGGTAGACATTTTAACTGTCGGCATATTATGGAGGATGCACATGTTTGTTTACTCAAGAGGTAATGGACTCTGGGTTTATGTTGTCCCACTAGTAATGTGTCCTCCAGATCATCTCTAGAGCACTTCCTGTTTGCTTGCTGCCTGTATACTTCTTTGCTGTCACATTTATTTTCCTTAGAAAGTCAGAGCAGTATGGGAAAGTAGGCCATGAGGAGGAGCAGTGGGGTTACAAGTGTGTGCTGAGGTGCAATCAAAGGATTGTTTTATGTTCTCAATACTATCCAAAGACTTTATTCTGCATAGAAAAAGGGAAATGTGCAAGTGCAGCACAAGAATTTAAATGAAACAGCGCCTCGGTGCTCGGCACCAACATATGGATGTGGTTAAGGTGGTGTGTCTGAGTGTGTGCTGCGTCTGGGAAGAGTCAGGATGACATATCTGTTTGTCACAGGGCCAGGTATGAGTATGTATGGGAGCCATGCCAGATTATCGTCAGCACTTTCAGTGGTGTATACCAAAAACATGAAACACACATGCCAACTTGCTGCCCTGCGGACAGTGGTCTCATCACAGCAGGAACCAATCAGAATCAAAGGTACTGCACAAATCAGCCATAAACAGCACTGAAATTAGCTCAGAGGAGATCTGGGAGTTGTCTGGGGTGGGAACCTGGCACAATGCCCCGTGCATATCACACCCAATTTTGGATGACCTGTTCCCTCTAAAAATAGGGAAAGCTTATCTTCCAGCCTCTCCTCCAGAGTGCTTCTGCGTTAACTTTAAGGTGGTGTCTCATAAGCCCACGCTTGGGCCGGAGAGGCGACTTGAGAGCTAGTAGAAGAGCCTCGTAAATCCGAGCTGGATCTCCCTGAAGCAGTGATTGAGATGTATTAACACTGCTCAGCAAGCCTCGCTGGCAAAGTCTGCACAAAGTACAACCCCTGGGCCTCACGGACCACTTCAACCCACTTCATCTCTTTGTAGAGATTCTGCTCACCTGCTTAGATTGAAAAGTGGCCACAAGACCGCAGTTTCTCCACTTCAGTGATTTTAGGGATTGACTCAAAGTGCACATTGAAACCTGGTGTGTGAGATTTGAAGGGGATGATCTTCATCCATCCATCCATGCATCCCAGGAGTTCATATGAAGTTCACATGACAGATTTTTGGAGTGGGAATGGGGCATATGAAGAGCTGGGAAATGTAAATTGTTCACTGTAAAACCAACTTGTTGTTTCAACTAAAATATTTGATTGTCCATGCTGCGAAAGAATTTTATGTTAAGACAACGAAGACAATGGAGTTAACTCAAAGTAATCTTGCTATTTGACTCAGTATTTTAAGTTACAGTGTTGGAGTGACAGTTTGCTAAATATGCTTCTTCCAGAGAGTTAGATGAGAAGGTTGGTAGCACTCTAATGTCTGTAAGATAAATATGAAGTTGCTGCTCACCCCTGGTTAGCTTAGATTAGCACAAAGAGAGGGAACAGGGGAAACAGTTACCAAGGTAATAAAATCTGCCTAGCAGCACCTCAAAAGCTGAACTATTAACTTTATAATGAATACAAAATGACCGATTGTGTTTATAAAGGATTCCAGACTTTCTTATGCTAGTTCTCTAGCTAGGTTAGCTGTATGCTAGCTATAGCTTTTCAGACAACTCTGAAATTGTAAGTTTCAAACTTACAACCTCCGATTTGAAAAAGCACAATTTTACGCCACTCAAATTCAGAGTTCCTGCTTGTAAACTTGGGGCAAATATATTTAGTCCAATTTGAAGAAGAAGCAGTTGTCTGACATTACACAGTAGTGGCAGCACCCATTGAAGAGCACATTATAAAGGGTAAACCATCAACCAAAGGGCAACATAAATATAGTTGCCTGTGTTTAATTAAGATCATACAAATTCCAAGCACAAAATTGATGTTAAATATTATGTCAGCAGGATGATTTGTCTTCACTTTTGGCTCGCTGTCATGCCACACTGCAAAAAAAGAAAAGTTGGGTGAACTCAAAATTTCAAGGCAACAAACTTCGATAACATTTTAAGTTGGAGAATTAAACTAAATATTTTAAGTTTTGTTTTTGAGTTTGCTCAACTCTAAATTCAGATTTTTGTGAACTCAACTGTAAGTTGTACTAATTTAATAATATAATTTTACATTATAAGTTATAACAACTTTTAATCCTTACTTCTGCTAACTTCTGCAATGTGCTGAATTGGCACGCTTGTAACACCGCTATGAAATGTCAGCTAATGTTGCGACCACAATTTTGAGTTAGCATTGATATGCTAATGGCTACTCTTGTAGCTGTAACAAGCAGCGCCGCTAGCATCAGTTAGCCGCTAGCATCAGTTAGCCGCTAGCATCAGTTAGCCGCTAGCGTCAGTAAGCCACTAGCATCAGTTAGCCACTAGCATCAGTTAGCCGCTAGCATCAGTGAGCCACTAGCTTTCGCTGATGACCGAATTTCACCGTTTCCCCGCATTTCACAACAAAGAAATAAGAGTTAGCAGAACTATTGTCCCTTGTTGTGAACCCCAACTTAAAGATATAAGTAACAACAACTCACCAACTTGTTTTTGAGCAGACAACTGGCTTCCTTTGTTGTGCTAACTTACATTATTGCCCTAAATGTCAATAATTTATATTTCCAAGTTTTACCAACTTAAATCACTGTTTTAGGCCAAAAAATACAAGTTGGCTTTTTTGTAGTGCATCTGTCATTATATGCTGTATATAGTATCAATCTTCTCATCTAATCCTCTGCCGGAATGGGAAAGAGTTTTCTTCCTAAAATGTTGAACTATTCTTTTAGCTTATATAAAAGGATCTAGGTTATCTAGCCTTTATGGATGTGTTTATGTTTGTTTTTGTCAGTAGTTAGTCCCACAATCAGCAAGAACATGGATGCTGCATTCTTTTGTGTCGGCGAGGGCTAATTAAAATGATACATAGGCATGTTTTTATTTGTTGTTCGATGGGAAATGGGGCTTAGTTATTTATTCATTTTACCAGACCATTTAAAGATAATTTGCTTCATGACCCGTGTGTTCTCTGTCCTAGCCTTTAACTTGGGCTGGCACAGTTTCAGTCACCTATTCTATTTTCATACGACAAAACCCCACTTTTGGAACGTGGCACCATGTTATCAGTAGTATCTGTATATCCTGACAGATGTAAGTAATTTTCCTCTTTTTATTTTTAATAGCATTGAGATCATTGAGATTGTTTGGCATAGACTCTTTTGTTTTGTATCCAGTTGCCTAGCTGTGGTTTTGTGTTTTTATGTTCGAGCATCCGTTGTCACAGTGGGTTTCTAGCAAAAGTAGATTAATCGAGGCTGACTGGTTGAAATGTTCCGCTCATTAAATCCCTGCAAAGGTTTGATTTTTTATTCTTAATTTAGTTTTATTAAACACCATCATTTTTTTGACGGCTGCTCAAATTAATGAGAAACGGTGATGTGAATTGAAACGATGACCTTTTGTTGCTAAGAGACCAAATAACTTCTTCGGCAGGGGCTCATCATCCTGAAATCCTGCACTACGGGTTGTTGTCAGGTCTCCACCGAAGGTTTTGACAGAGTTGACCTTATACAACTTCGTTCTGTTTTCATGTTTGTGATATTTTCAAAAACTACAATGAATATTGTATGCCAATATTCAGCCCCACTGTGTTGTACTGTAGCCAAACAAGTGCACTGATTTCTTTCCTGAGTATGGTTGGAGTGATTGAATGTCTGGCTGCAAAATCAAGGAACCACTTTGAAGAGGAGTTCTTCTTTCACTCTTCGGTATACACTCTAAACCTATAAATGTGTCATATTTGATTGCATTGTGTTTTGAGGCTGTTTTCTTTACTGCCTCCATTGCACCACAGTAAATATTTTAATTAGCTGTCATGATGTTGTCTTCTGTGTCTCCAGTCTCATTTCCTGTTGTCTGAACGTTGGGCTGCAGCTCATTACATTAGCAGTGATCATTAGTAGGCAACAAAGTCTTTCCCCTGCAGTCAGATGTCCCCAGAGGTTAGTGAAGCCTTTGAACGCCAATGGACACGTGTGGAAATCAATACCACAACCCCAAAGCAGTGTCGGTGTAAAGTTTATGATCACAGATGAGACATGTGTGTGCCCTTTGGTATGTAGAGATGAAGAAAGATCACATGCACTGGAATAAAAGTAATATGAGGTTGGGGCCTTTGTTGCCTTCGGTTTAAGTTTAAATAATGAAAAAGAATTAATCTAAGAAAACATCTCGGACTATGATGCCCCGGAGATTTAGAGTGAGACTTCTGAAACGAATGGATCAAACCATTGCTGCATAGTTCATGTATTGATAATCTATGTTAAGTTGCATTCTCTGGTGCTGAATTATTTCCCATATTTGTTATATTTTGAGGCACAGACAAGTTAATACCACAGTGGGCGTTGCAGTGCATGCTCCGGCTGCTGAGTTGGGAAAAAAAGCTCAGCATTTTTCTAAGTTTGAATCTAACATGAGGACAATAAGAAAGGTCAGCTGGTCCTAACATTGGAACATGCTCGGGGCGAAATATGTCCAGTCATTTTTCAAAGCTTTGCCAGAAAGTATTAAACAACCAAACACACTATAAATATTTCATAAGTGTTCCCACACAGCATTTGGGAAAGTGTTTAATATCAAGTCTTTAATATGATGAATGGAGTTCAAATAGTTGCGTTTGTTTTGTTATGGCTACGAAGGCCATGGAGAAAAAATGTGTGGATGAATAGAAAGTTCTGACATAGGGTCACTTTCATTTATAAACAATCGATAAAGGGACTCACTGTGAATGCTCTGGCTTTAATAAAAGTTTGTGCGCTGTTTTTTTCTTCTTTTTTTCTTCTTGGCTGGCTTAAAAAGGACCAGTGTGGACGACTTAGTGCTATCTAGCAGCAGAGTTCTGGACTCGGGTCACAAATTTGATGACTTTTAACCAGACTTGGTCTAAAACACCAAACATATTGTATACTGCTTTTCATAGTAGTTAAGTGAGCCTGCTACATTGTTAACCCATTATCAGGTAAAGAACTATATTTGGTAGTTAGAGTCAGGTAATATTTTGAGAAAAAAGTTGCAAATTTACTAGATTAAAGTGGCAAACCTACAAGAAAAAAAGTCGCAGATTTACGAGAAAAAAGTGGGAAAAAAGCAACTTTTTTCTCCCCGATTCACCACTTTAAATCTCATAAATCTGCACATTTTTTTCTCGTAGATTTGCCACTTTAATCTCGTAAACTTTTTTCTCAAAATATTATTTTCGTATGTTTTTTTTTTTACACAATCTGGTTGTATGTAATATCCTCCAATATTCTCTAGGGTTGAAATTTGGAATTTGCAAGTATTTCAGTGAGTGTCCTATTAAGGGTTAAAGTGGTGAATCTGAGGGAAAAAAGTTGTGTTTTTTCACTTTTTTCTCGTAAATCTGCGACTTTTTTCGCGCAGATATAGTTAAAATATAGTTATTTGTCTGATAAAGGGTTAAAAGAAAAAAAAAACCCTGTTGTTTTTACGGTAAAAAAACAGCAGCTGTGGTTGCCAGAACTTTACTGTAATAAATACGGTGGAACTTTTTCAAATATTGCGGTAAAATGATGTTAGCACTTTTGATTTCACATTTAACTTAAATGTGAAATCAAAAGTGCTAATATATGGAATAAAATGGCAATCTTAAATTAAGATTGCCATTTTATTCCATATTTTACCGTAAAAAAAAAAAAAATGTTTTTCCATTGAAAGAAACTTATTATTAAACTTATATTTGTTAACTTGCCCAAAGTCCCAGTCCAAAGGCTAGAAAATATGTTTGTTTTTTATTGTGCAAAACAAATCAATTCATTTCCCTTAATTTCTAGAATCAACTAAAATTAACATCGACCCTTTAAATAGTCAGTAACAAAAAAGAAAAAAATAGCAATACACTGATTTGTTCATTATCCATCCGTACTATCAAGACACTTTACAGTATTCTTGCAGTGATGTAAGATCGGGTAATCTTGATCGATTTCCTCTCCATGGCCCCAGTCAGGTCCTGGGGTCATAAATATTACAACCACCCAGAAAACTATGTTTGGCTTGATGCTCTCGTGTGTGCAGTATATTTTCTCCAACAGTCATTCCTTTCCTTTGCAGCGGATTGATGGTTTGATCACTGTTTCTGTGTTTTCTTTGTCCTTCAGAGAAAGAACGTCCACCTGCTGCTGAATGTGTTTCTGCTGGCCGCCTGGGGAGCCGTCCTATTGGCTGGCCGCTTCTACTGGATGGGCAACAAACCTCCCAACTTCTCCAACTCGGACAACCCGGCGGCCGACTCGCCCTCGCTCCTCACCAGGACGCTAACCTTTTTCTACCTGCCTGCCATCAACTTTTGGCTCCTCCTTTTCCCGGACACGCTCAGCTTTGATTGGTCCATGGACGCCCTGCCTTTGATCAGGGGCCTTGCTGATTGGAGGAACTTACACACGGTCTTCTTCTATCTCGGGTTGCTGTTGTTGGCTTGGTTCAGCCTGTGGACCCAAAAGATGGCTAAGGGCAAGGAAACCAATGGCAAAGCGCATCATTACACCAATGGCAGGAATGGGAACAGCAATGGACACAGTTACCAATATAACAATCATGAACATATGAATAATTCCCACACAGACGGTCACAATAATAGTGCACAAAATGGTACCAAAAAGCACTATGAGAGCAGGACTCCACTGCCCACCACTGAAAATGTTGTGGTGTTCTCTCTAGGCCTGCTGGCTATCCCTTTCCTCCCTGCCACAAACTTGTTTTTCTATGTGGGCTTTGTGATAGCAGAGAGAGTACTGTACATCCCCAGCATGGGCTTCTGCCTGCTGGTGGCCGTGGGGATGAGGTCCCTGTACATCCGTCTGCGCCGTAGATCCTCCAGGGCGATGTTGGTGTACTGCAGCACTGCCGTGGTTCTTCTTTTAAGTGTCAAAACTGTTTTGAGGAACCGGGACTGGCAGAATGAGGAGATGCTCTACAAGTCGGGGATTTACGTCAATCCTGCTAAAGGTAAGGCTCTTTCATTCAAATCAGCCTGCTGCACATACACTGCAAAAAAGCCAACTTGTATTTCTTGGCCTAAAACAGTGATTGAAGTTGGTATAACTTGGAAATATAAATTATTGATATTTAGGGCAATAATGTGAATTAGCACAACAAAGGAAGCCAGTTGTCTGCTCAAAAACAAGTTTGTGAGTTGTTGTTACTTATATCTTTAAGTTGGGGTTCAAAACAAGGGACAATAGTTCTGCTAACTCTTATTTCTTTGTTGTGAAATGCGGGAAAGCGGTGAAATTCGGTCATTAGCGAAAGCTAGCGGCTAACTGATGCTAGCGGCTAACTGACGCTAGCGGCTAATTGCTGCTAGCGGCTAACTGATGCTAGCAGCGCTGCTTGTTACAACTACAAGAGTAGCCATTAGCGTATCAATGCTAACTCAAAATTGTGGTCACAACATTAGCTGACATTTCATAGCGGCGTTACAATCGTGCCAATTCAGCACATTGCAGAAGTTAGCAGAAGTAAGGATTAAAAGTTGTTACAATGTAAAATTATAAGTTAGAATTCAGAGTTGAGCAAACTCAAAAACAAAACTTAAAATATTTAGTTTAATTGTCCAACTTAAAATTTCATCGACGTTTGTTGCCTTGAAATTTTGAGTTCACCCAACTTTTCTTTTTTTGCAGTGTACACACTTTTATTCACTTGTATTCACATTCCCACACCAAAACCTCTTTCACACAACATATTATATGGCTGAATAGTGATAATGACGACTCTTGAGCAAAATTTGGGCATGTGTGCTGAATCTCTGTTGCTGCCCTGAATAATTCAGAGATAAGCTGCTTCTAAATGTCTTCTCTTCGTCACTCAGCCTTACCACAAAATATACAAGTGTTCACAAGTAGAACCCAGTATGAGTTGTACTACTCACGGTGAAGGTTGTCAACAGTATCAATACTGTAATACTGTTTTTTACACCTCACCTGTTTAAAATGATCTCAGCCGATTACACATTTAATAGTATTGAAAGTACAGAAGTTAAATATAATTATAAATATAATTTATAAATATAAATATATATATATATATATATATATATATATATATATATACACATCCCTTAGCTTACTTTAGGATTACAGCATATTTGTATATCTATATTGTGTATGTATATTGTATATATATCTACTTTTTTTTATAGGGACCCATTTTTTAGAAATGATAAACCATCATGACCCATTTCACAATATGCCTTATCTTAATCATGAAAGGAGCATATTTGTGGATACATTAATTTTCCTGACCAGTTTTACTGCCATTTCCACATCTCCTTCTAAGATCTTAATAGGCAAACCAGCTATTTCGAAGAGATCTACAATTGATAAATCCCGTCTTTATTTTATGCTTGTATTACTGAAAACATATACACAAATTAAATGCTTTAAAAATGCATTTAGGGAAAGTTAACTCCTCAGTATACAATTAGCAATAGCTGTTTAAGTGCAACTATTGCTATCAAATAGTCAATTAATTTATTTAAAAAGTCATAAATCGATTGATTAACCATATGAGGTATATTCCATGTCAAAACTCATTGGATATCAATTTACTTACACCTTGCAAATGTGATATATTTGCTTTTTAGTATTGCATTATAGAAGAAATCCTGCAGATTTATTTGGAAACCCCTGGTCGTGAGCCAGTCTCAATCCAATCAAATCCACTTTATTTGTTTAGCACATTTAAACAACAAAAACGTCTTCAAAGTGCTGTACATAGAATCAACAATAAAACAAACATTTCCATATACCAATAAAAAAATAAGTGTATAAATCTAAAATGATGCTATAAATAAAACAATACAATCAAACAGATAAACATAGTAAAATAAATAAAAGACGTAGCTAAAAGTAGTAAAATAAATAAAAGACACAGAGGACCACAAAACTCACGCAAAGTTAAAAAGCCAAGGAATAAAAATGGGTTTTAAGACGAGACTTAAAACACTCAAGGAATGACCGCTCTATATCTTCTCATACCCAGCATGCAATCTGCTTAAGGGGAAGGGGCACCGTCCCCCGTCTCTGATTGGCACCTGTAAGAGCAGATAAAATATTCAATAGCCTTCACATTCAAGGTCATCAGACACAGATTCCTGTCCAAAGCGAAGTTGTGAGAGCTGCTGAGGAGGGAGGCAGGGCCGGGACTCGCAAGGCAACAGCAGGACACGTTGTGTTAGCTAATTTCCCTTTCAGATTCTGAGCGGAGCTGAGGCGTGACAGCTGTTTGTTTTGGCAGGCCATCAGGCTGAACAGAGCAGCAGCAATGTCCCCGACTCACATTCATTACAGCTAATATGAGATTTGAACAGAACCCAACCTCAAACACAGAAACACTCGTTGGATTGTTTGAAGTGCAATATTTCAGAATGCACAGAGGAACTCTTTCATTCTTTAACTCATCTGCACTTAACTGAAGGACAGACAAATTAACCCTTTATCAGGCAAAGAACTATATTTGGTAACTTCAGGTAATATTTCGAGAAAAAAGTTGCAAATTTACTAGATTAAAGTGGCAAATCTACAAGAAAAAAAAGTCGCAGATTTACGAGAAAAAAGTGGGAAAAAAGCAACTTTTTTCTCCCAGATTCATCATTTTAAATCTCATAAATCTGTGCATTTTTTTCTCGTAGATTTGCCGCTTTAATCTCGCTAACTTTTTTCTCAAAATATTATTTTCGTATGTTTTTTTAACACATTCTGACAGTATGTTATATCCTTTCTGCTGAATCATAAATATCAGTTTTATTTGGAACCAGCTACTACATAAGACAAAAACAGTGTGCAGTATATAATAGATAATGTATACTGCTTTTCATAGTAGTAAAGTGAGCCCTGCACCTCTAGCATCAGTTAGCCGCTAGCATCAGTTAGCCACTAGCTTTCGCTAATGACCAAATTTCAATTTCAACTGTTTTTTACGTTTTTGAACTTCCGGTTAGATGCTAAACTGCATTTTGTTGTCTCAATACTTGTGCTGTTTGAAATGACAATAACTTATTATAACTGTAAGTTGTAAATTTAAATGTATTACCATTGTTGTGTCACTAGTCGTGTTTCCATCAACAAATTTCTATGCACATTTTGAAGATTTGCATGACAAAAGCTTGATGGAAACAGCAAAACTCGTTAAAACTTTGAAAAATGTGCATAATAGTTTTTACACTGGCTTGAGGTGTTTTTTTATATATTTCGGGGGGGGGGGGGATTCGCTTAACGGAAGATTGAAATGCTTTTTTTTTAATAAATTCTGATGTATCAAACATTTAACTCACCTGACTGATCGGATGTTCTTCTACTGTTCTTCTCTTCGTCTTCTAGTGTTTACGGATGGATTAGCCTGCAGAAATACATCACACTGCCATCTTCTGATGAAAGTACATTCATGCAGCTTTGTTTATTTGCTGTAAACCAGTTGATGGAAACGTCCCTAATTCACATTTTCTTTAATGACACATTTCAAAATTTCACTGCAACTTAAATGGAAACACAGCTACTAATGAATAGATGTGAGAAAACAGCCATTGTCGCATTTGTGCAGACTATAAAAGACTCAATGATGATATTATGTTTCATAGTCATCAGCGGTGGCACTTTCTTCTCGCTCCATCTCGCCTCTATATTTATTTTCACACTCCGAAGTCTGTGCACAAAATGTACAAAAGCTCTTAACAACAGTATTTCACCTGTCAGTTGCTGCACTCTGCTATTCAACACTAATGCCATTAACTGTGCAACAGCACTGTGGTGGTCCTATTTTCATTCAAACTGTCATAAGAATGGCTGGTGCCTCTCTTTACCCATAATGTTATTCTCGTCAGAGGTTACAAAACACAGACCTTGTGTCAGTAAAGGGCTGAGTTTAGGAAGAGAAAATGATTACTTGCCATAGAATGTCCTCCTGCTGCTTTAATCTAAAAGCTTTTAAAGAAAGTTATTAAAGAAGGTGGCCACAAATGTTTGACTAACCTTTTCTTTTGTAACCTGTCAGCATGGGGCAACCTTGGAAATGTGCTGAAGAGCCAGGGTGAGATGGAGGAGGCTGAACAGGCGTACAGAAATGCCCTCTATTACCGCAGCAACATGGCCGACATGCTGTATAACCTGTGAGTTTCTTCAATTTTTATATTGTTGTTAATCTGCCCTTCATCTGTTGATGTCATGGTGTGCTTTTGCACTGATTTTCTTTCAGGGCAAGACTCTACAGGTCACAAAATGTGATTTCAGTAGCTCTTAAATTCACCAAAGCTTCCAGTTGCATTGTATTCTGAAGGTTTTTACAGAGAAGTTTGTTTATATATCATTCATAGCCTGATTTATTAGCACATTTTATTCCTAAAAACATGGCAAAAATGATTTTATGGCTGTTGACAGTGTTTTCTGATTAAAGATATATTCTAATTCCCTCTAAAATGTCAAGAAAATGAAACAAGCATTTTGAATTTGGCTTCATCCAATCTTCAGATCCGTTCTGAAAGTATATGGAGTTACTTTTGTCTTTTATTATGCTATCAAACAGAATAGGCTCAGAAAATGTTCAGTCAAATATTGTATTGCAAGTAAAATTATTTTTTGATTAAAAAATGTGCAGATCAAAAACGCTTCATCCAAAAGTTTTGCTCGCTGTTGAGCTGAATCACGTCGGGCGGGACTTAGGCTGAAGATGTAAGACACGTCAAAATCTGACAGATTCAACAGCTTTTTGGTTTGAAAAGCAAAACTTTTGGATTTGCAACAATTTTTTTAAATATGCAAACAAAACTGCTGGATCCAAAATAATGCAGTTGTTATAAATTCCCTTTGTGACCAGCAAATACAACCTATTAATCTGTTCATTTGATTATATTGATATTGCTGATTTAAACAGGTTAATAATTTATTCAAGCACTTTTTAGTTCAGTCTGTTTGAGTCGGGCAGTTTACAGGGCAGCCATGTTTACGTTCGGGGGTCCTTAGAATCAGCATGTGTTGAACAATGTGTGTGTGTACTGACCTGCTGCTGAAAAAGTTTAAGATAAAGAAGTTAAAGTCAAAACGGTGTCCTTATTCCCTAACCGGAGTACGCTCACAGGGTGAAGAGTCCCAGCACAACACTTTCCCCCTATAGTTCTTTAATAGCAGTATTTACCAAAAAATTGTTTTACTTGCCTTAAAAAAATGATTGCCGTGTCGACAGCTTTCCTTTCAAACATATCCCTATTAGTGTCTTTCCTTAAGTGTGTCTCCTCTCCCGGCTGTTTTCAAAGACGGAGGAGTGTGTGTGAACAAATGGCCGACGTCTCCTCTTACATGCGTGTGTCCATTGATCAGAGCTGTTCTCTCAGAGGAAGTGCCGTCTTGTCTTGTATTCCCCAGAGGGCTGTCTGTCTGACAGGGTTATTAATGATGCTGTTTTAGCCCGAGGGAGGAAACACAAAACATCCACAGCAAACGCTCAATGTGTGCTCAAATGTCTGCGGTTTGCAAAAGATCTAAATCTCACCCTTCACTTTTATCAGCTGCTTGTGTTCTCGTCTAATCCGAACGTTTTAACTCGAAACCCTCTTTTAAACCGCCTCCACTGTCTTTCCTTTTGTGTGTTCCAGCGGTTTGCTGCTACAGGAGAGCAACAAGTTCTCCGAGGCGCTCCACTACTATAAGCTGGCCATTGTGAGCCGGCCAACTCTGGCCTGTAAGTACAGCTCTTCTTTTTTATTGACAATCTCCAGCTCTTGCGGTTGTGGCAGCGCTGTGTCCAGGCTACAGTGAACACAGGCTGTGGTTGTGTGAAGGGAGAGGAATAGGTGGCAAAGGGCAGCGGGTATACGACTGAGTTCAGCCTTCACCACGGCTGTCTGACTGAGATTCAAAGCCAAAGCCGTGTCAACAGATCAAGCATGATGTCATTTATTATGAATTCAGGCCACTCGCATTTCATTTTATCCTCGCATCCTCCCTCTTCTTCCCATGAGAGACATTCCCCTTCTTCTGCAGGAATGAAATTTTCCATACACTGTCATCTTCTGCAGGTTGATTAGAACAAATGGCTCACATTCTTACCTGATCATGCAATAAATTAGCTCCCCATTGTTCTCTGCATCAGTCAATGACAGATAAACAGAGAATCTTAAACGTCTCGTCCTTTCTTCCCCGGATTAATTATCGACCTAATCAAGATCACGGTTAGACTAGAAAATTTCCATTCAGCGTGCAATTATCCAATCTGTTATAGCCGATAACAAGGTTAATTAATTACCCTGAGCAGCAGACATGTTGAAGGCAGAATTAGAATGTGACAGTTTTAAGCGTTTTTCAAGGTTGAGCCATTATTCACCGCCTAATTGGGAGCTAACTAGTGCAAACTGTATCATTGTGTTTAATATGCAAAGCTATGCTGGTTTGTGATGAAGTGCTATTGATTTCTGTCACTTTTTTGCAAACAGAAAATCCATTTAGGAGGCTGATGAAATTGGAAAAAACTTGCTTTTGTCTCTGTGGTTTTTCTTATCTATTCCACGTTCAGTGCAGATCCACGAGATGGCAAAAAAAAAGCCTATATTTTGACCATCTACCACAACACCATGCAGCACAGATAAGACTGTAAGGTGTAAGCATGTGAAATAAAATAATATTGAATTTTTAAGATAACAAATGCCAAAGACAGAAAAGGAAGAAGATTGATGAAAAAAAAAAAGCCGGTTTGGTTCTCGACCACCCGCCTTTAACTTGATTACATGTAAACACCTTATAGAGGAGCCTTCCACATTGATCTGCTGTATCAAGTTAATTTATTCCAACAGCCAGACTTGATCGGGAGTTGTTTAGAGAGGGAGGTCCACCGAGACTAATTACCCTCCAGCTGCATATTGATTATTAGATGTTGTCTTTGGCAGCTCAAGGAAAAGTTTAACATGCATCCAAAATATCCCACAGGATGTATGCAAAGGTCAAACTTACAGTAAAGCATTCATAAAATCAACAGAGGTTTATTGTGCCAACTCAAAAGTGTTAATATATGTATATAATATGTATTAAAGTGGTCATTACTCATCTTTTCAGCACCATTGATCTCTGAGGCCTCTGGTCAGTGAGAGACTTTGATGTGAAGAAGTTGACCAAGTAGGGAAAATATCTATAGAGTTAGATTTGGCAGAAAAGACTCGATTCTTCTTAAGGGAAAAGTAGCTACAATGTTTTTTTTAACTGGTTATGAAACAGTCTCAGTTTAATATTGATGCCTCTTTATGGCCCACATAAGCAAACAAGACCATCAGTGAGAAGACTGGCTGTTTCTATATAGTTAGTCTTAATGCCTGTCCCCAGGTCTGATTAGATAAATAGATAATAGATATAATAGAAAAAAAAGAAGAAATATATAGAAAAAACAATAGTTATGAAATAATAGAAAATTGTATGAAAAATGATTCATATCAAGCATTTTTGTCTTTCACTTTCTTCCAAAACAAATGCCAGATCAAAATCCCGCCACACAAGGCTGTGGCGCAGTACTGCTTCTGTCCACAGAGGGCACCACAAAATCGACACAAAATTAAAGTACATTTTAGTGGCTTTAATTAATCCCCCATTAATAAAGACATACTTAACCATTAAATCATAGTTAAATTAACAATACAAACATGTAGGAAGAAGCTGCAATACAAGTAAGAAGAAAATTTGTGTTTTTGTGTTGAACTGTACACTGCAAAAAAGCCAACTTCTATTTTTTTGCCTAAAACAGATGATTTAACTGATTTAAGTTGGTAAAACTTGGAAATATAAATTATTGACATTTAGGGCAATAATGTAAGTTAGCACAACAAAGGAAGCCAGTTGTCTGCTCAAAAACAAATTGGTGAGTTGTTGTTACTTATATCTTTAAGTTGGGGTTCAAAACAAGGGACAATAGTTCTGCTAACTCTTATTTCTTTGTTGTGAAATGCGGGAAAGCGGTGAAATTCTGTCATTAGCGAAAGCTAGCGGCTAACTGATGCTAGCGGCGCTGCTTGTTACAGCTACGCTGTAACAAGCAGCGCTGGCTACTCTTACTTGCTTGTTACAGCGTAGCTGTAACAAGCAAGTAAGAGTAGCCATTAGTGTATCAATGCTAACTCAACATTGTGGTCGCAACATTAGCTGACATTTCATAGCGGCGTTACAATCGTGCCAATTCAGCAGAAGTTAGCAGAAGTAAGGATTAAAAGTTATTACAATGTTAAATTATAAGTTAGTACAACTTACAGTTGAGTTGACAAAAATCTGAATTCAGAGTTGAGCAAACTCAAAAACAAAACTTAAAATATTTAGTTTAATTGTCCAACTTAAAATGTTATCGAAGTTTGTTGCCTTGAAATTTTGAGTTCACCCAACTTTTCTTTTTTTGCAGTGTACCATTAAACCGGCATTAACACTCTCCTCTATGTTGTGTTTTACCAACAGCGGCCTACTTGAACACAGGCATCATCCTGATGAATCAGGGCCGCCTGGATGAGTCCAAGCGCACCTTCCTGACCTGCGCTGACATCCCTGATGAGAACCTGAAGGACCCCCACGCCCACAAGAGCTCCGTCACCAGTTGCTTGTACAACCTGGGCAAGTTGCTCCACGAACAGGGACACCAGGAGGTAACAACACAAACTCTAGAACACAAATATTTCCGCTTTTTGCTTTGAAACACTAAGAGATACATATATTTCAAAGCATTTCAGCATGCTGGCTGGCTTAGTACTGTTGATGGGACTAAAGTAATTATAAGCAACAGTAAATACCATTCATTCATTCATTACCATGGCTAATAGCTTATTCAACTTAGATGTTTTTACTGAGTTGAGATATAATGAGACAGTCATGGAAACAGTTATTAGACCAACCTTTTACTTCAATTTCTTTTTCATTTTAATGCCTGGTACAACTAAAGATATATTTGTTTGGACAAATATAATGATAACAACAACAAAAACAGCTGATAAGAATTAAATTAAACTCTTCTGAGGTATTTTTGTTGTTATCATTATATTTGTCCAAACAAATGCACCTTTAGTTGTACCAGGCATTAAAAAAGAACAAGAAATGGAAGAAAACAAGGGTACTTTAATAGTTTTTTCCATGACTGTATGTGATTCGTCAGTAAAAAAAACAAAAAAACAACCAATAACACCCTTAAATGCATTATGCAGAGATGAAATTTCTTCAAAAATACTGCTGTTCTATCTTCATTATGTATGTGTTGGCCCCACAAAATACTTTGACTGCATGTAGTGTAGTTTACACGCACCAATCTATTTTGTCACACATATATGTGTTTTAAAACATATCTGCAAACATATTTTGTCTAACAAACACCCCCATAGTTCCCATCAGAGTTGAAAGAGAGTTTCTTTACGTGCTGTAAAATGTAAAACCACAGTCAATTGAGATAAGATGCAGACGGTTGCCCAGGGAGCTTTTAGGACGGTGAGGAAATGCTCAGTTTTATATGGACATTTTCGAGAATAGCCTGTGTCATAGGGGACGCAGTGTTTTGTGCAGATAATCCTCAGGCTGTCTAACAAATTTGTTCTCTTTCACGCCCCTAAAGACCTACAGTGCTGGTTAAAGTAACTGGTTTTCCAGTGCTGCACATTTATATTGTACATAAGCACTGATTCTGCTGATTCAATCAGGAGTGAAGCAGCGGTACTGCAGATTCAATAAAGGCTTTTATAAATTGTTGGCATGCAGGAGAAAGAGAGCAGCCCCACTTCCTCTGACCTCGAACCGCGACATTTGCTTCAGCAATAAAGTAGCTGCAGCTCCTTCTACCATTTGAATCGCCGGACCTACACTCTAGACCAGTAGTTCTCAACCTTTTTGAGTCGCGACCCCCAATTTAACATGCATGTTGTCCGCGACCCCCACTCACTGAACAGAATCTCACACGCACAGTTCAGATCACCCAAAAAAGAAACAAAATGACCAAAAAAAAGGAAACAAAATGACCAAAAAAAGAAAACAAAATGACCAAAAAAAGGAAACAAAATGACTAAAAAAGACACAAAAAGACCAAAAAAGACACAAAATGACCCCAAAAAGAAACAAAATTACCAAAAAAGACACAAATTGACCACAAAATGACCCCAAAAAGAAACAAAATTACCAAAAAAGACACAAATTGACCACAAAATGATCAAAAAAAGACATAAAATGATCAAAAAAAGACACAAAATGACCAAAAAAAAAAATTACCCCTAAAAAAATCTAAATGACCAAAAAAGACACAAAATGACTAAAAAAAGACACAAAATGACCAAAAAAGACACAAATTGACCACAAAATTACCCCAAAAAGAAACAAAATTACCCCAAAAAGAAACAAAATGACCAAAAAAGACACAAATTGACCACAAAATGACAAAAAAAGACATAAAATGACCCCTAAAAAAAATCAAAATGACCAAAAAAGACACAAATTGACCACGAAATGATCAAAAAAGACACAAAATGATCAAAAAAAGACACAAAATGACCAAAAAAGACACAAATTAACCACAAAATGATCAAAAAAAGACACAAAATTATCAAAAAAAGACACAAAATGACAACAAAAAAAACACACAAAATGACCCAAAAAAAAAAGACATTAAGTGACCAAATAGACTAAAACACATTAACACATGAACACTTTAACACAGTGGAGACAGAGCTGACTTCCAAAATGATTTGGCGACCCCCAGAAATCATCTAGCGACCCAAATTGGGGTCCCAACCCCAAGGTTGAGAACAGCTCCTCTATACACACCAGAGTCAATATGTGACACCGCTCTAGTCGTCTTAACAGCCGTGACGCTGAGGATAGACCCTTTCTGCACCACTCTGTATGAACCAGCCTCCCGGCGACCCCCAATTCCACGCTGTGTATTCACAGTGCCGGGGCCCCGGCTGCAGGGGAGGAATGACTCGTTACCCCCAGCGCCAGTTTCTCTGGCGAGGTCTCTCCGCTCTCTAATGCAAACATCCCCCAGCTTTTCTCTTTTTTTGTATTTGTTTCATTCACAGGAGGCCCTCACAGTGTTTAAAGAAGCAATACAGAAAATGCCAAGACAGTTTGCACCACAGAGCCTCTACAACATGATGGGTAAGAGCTGCTTTTGTTTTTGCTTTTTTGTTTCCACACCACAAACATAAAAAGCTGCAGTTTTTAATACAGTTGAATATGGGGGGAAATAATTAACTTATATACAGTACAGGCCAAAAGTTTGGACACACACCTTCTCATTCAATGCATTTCCTTTATTTTCATGACTATTTACATTGTAGATTCATCAAAACTATTAATGAACACATGTGGAATTATGTACTTAACAAAAAAGTGTGAAATAACTGAAAACGTCTTATATTCTAGTAAGCAAAGGGTGGCTACTTTGAGGAATCTAAAATACAAGACATGTTTTCAGTTATTTCACACTTTTTTGTTAAGTACATAATTCCATATGTGTTCATTCATAGTTTGATGAATCTACAATGTAATTGTCATGAAAATAAAGAAAACGCATTGTATGAGAAGGTGTGTGTCCAAACTTTTGGCCTGTACTGTACATCACTGTAAAATTCCCCCAGTTGATTACTTACATTAAGACAATTATTTTTTGCATTACAAGTTTCCTGAATTGTTATGTTTAAATATGCAAATGGGGCATGGTTTTTAATACAGGTGAATATGGGGGAAGTAATTAACTTATACACATCACTGTAAAATTCCCCCAGTTGATTACTTACATTAAGACAGAGGTGTCAAACTCTGGCCCGCGGGCCAAATTTGGCCCGCAGTATTATTATATTTGGCCCGCAAGGCAATACCAAATTATTATTATACAGCGCAAATAATACTACAAATCCCAGAATGCTCTACTGGTGTTTTGGCTTGAACACAGTAGATCAGTGTGTAGCAAACTGAGCAACAATTAAAGTTGTCTTTATGCACTTTTTCTTGCTAGTCCAAGGTTTGAATGGTTGCACATTCATTGAAGGATATTATTATTAGTCATTTGGTTTATTATTGTTATTTTATTCTCACATTTATTTTTAGCGTGGAAAAAATATTACTGTTAAATTTAAATTTAAAGAAGGCCGCATATAAAATAAAGGGACATACGATTTTTATTTAAATTTTATTTATGAAATGAATGCCATTGATGTGTTTGTTTGTTTTATTTGATATTCAATTTTGCATGTTTGCAATATTAAGTTATATCAAGCTTTGCTTGTTCCGTTTCGTTTGAACTTGTTTAGGTGAATTTTTTCAATAAATATCAATGTTGGCCCGTGAGTTTTACATTTTGGCCCACTGTGTATTTGAGTTTGACACCCCTGCATTAAGACAATTATTTTTTGCAGTACAAGTTTTCTGAATTGTTATGTTTAAATATGCAAATGAGGCATTACATCTGTGCTTATTTGCATTCATTTTCAGAACAGAAATATGAACATTTTGTTGACATATTCATCAAAGGTTTTCACAGAGGGATTGTTGGATATGTGTTTTTTTACACTCCATAAATCAAAAAATACTGTCAACAGCCAGCGGGGGGTAAAAAAATCAATTTTCGCCCATGTTTTTTAGGAATAAAATGTTTTATGAATAAGGCTATGAATGATATATGAACAAACCCCTCTGTGAAAACGTTGAGAATATAGATAGAAATGAAAGTTGAAAGTTTGGTGTATGTAAGTGCTGCTGAGGTAGAGCTCTGTCTCAGAGGATGAGTGGGAAAACAATTGTAAAAAAATGCCTTTATGTAGTGTAAAATCCTATATATTTATAGACATTACAGGTGAATTGGGGCAAGAATTTTAACTCGTAAATATCACCATAAATATCAAGAAACTTGCTCAGCTGATGAATTGCATTGAGATTCATTTGTACTACAAGTTTTCTGAAATGTTTAAATATTTAAATTAACTTTTGGGGAACGAAGGAGAACTCTACAAAAAACAAATAAATACACCTAAATGTGTGTTTGTAATGCTTTATATCTACTGTTAAAAGACAAATTGTCTGATAAAAGATAAATTTCAAAATTGACCAATGCATTAAAAAAAGATTTTGCCCATCTGGACCAGGAAAAATAACAGACAGTGTGTGAGAAGGGTTATTTTTTGAGTATTTTGGAGCACTTGGCTGCTATTACATCATGCTTTTTTATTATTATTATTATTATTATTATTATTATTATGTCTTTCTGGATCATTTATAAGAGATCATGTTTTGCTTCAGGGACTGTCTTTACTGAACTTCAGTCAAGATTAGTAGATAATATTTGCAAGTGAAAACACAGCTTACAGCCCTATTAGCTGTTTGATACTTGCAGCTTTGAATGTGGATACAGCCCGGGGCTAAAATATAGGTTAATAGATGGATAGATGGATAGATAGATAGATAGATAGATGGATAGATGGATAGATAACAACACAATTAAATAAGAACAACCTATGCATACTTCAAGCAATAAAATATAAAAATACAATAAAATACAATAAAAAATAAAGTGTCTAAAGAAGGAGTATGTATTAAGGAGTAGAATTCCAGTGCAGAATAAATATGAATATGCAGTATAGAAATGTTGGTGCTGTGAAACAAATAAGGTGCAATGAACAGTGTGCATAGTGACTGTATGTAATGAACCAGACTATTATTTGTTATTGTACAGTGTGATGGCATGTGGCAAGAAATATTTTTTGAATCTGTCCCAAATCACTTGTATCAGTTCAAATTTGCACAAAACAAATAGAATAATTGTTTGTCATATTACATTTCTTTATTTTCCATGTGCAGAAAAGAGGTCAAACATTTGTCATAGAGCTATCGCTGTGAGAATTCAGAAGATGTTAACCTTTGGGTCACATTTCCAGTTGTGAATCTTAAACCTGGGGCTTACTGTAAGCCCTTAGTTATTAGGTATGAAGATGAAAACTAGATTAGGCTCACTCTCGCTTCCTGCAGCCCAGTGTTCAGGTTAAACCAGGGATAAGATATGCGGCAAAAATGTTTTAAAGACTGCTGGAAAAAAGTAAAATGTGTAAAATCAGTGTCATATAGAGCAGCTATTCTCAACCTTGGGGTCGGGACCCCAATTGGGATCGCGAGATGATTTCTGGGGGTCGCCAAATCATTTTGGAAGTCAGCTCTGTCTCCACTGTGTTAAAGTGTTCATGTGTTAATGTCTTTAAGTCTTTTTGGTCATTTTGTGTTGGATTTTTTTTGTCATTTTGTGTCTTTTTTGGTAAATTTGTGTCTTTTTGGTCATTTTGTGTCTTTTTTTGATCATTTTGTGGTCAATTTGTTTCTTTTTTGGTCATTTTGTTTCCTTTTTTGGTCATTTTGTGTCTTTTTTTTGTCGTTTTGTTTCCTTTTTTGGTCATTTTGTGTCTTTTTTTAGTCATTTTATGTCTTTTTTTGGTCATTTTGTGTCTTTTTTGGTCATTTTGTTTCCTTTTGGTCATTTTGTGTCTTTTTTGATCATTTGGTGGTCATTTTGTGTCTTTTTTGGTCATTTTGTGTCTTTTTGATCGTTTTGTTGTCAATTTGTGTCTTTTTTGGTCATTTTGTTTCCTTTTTGGTCATTTTGTGTCTTTTTTTATCATTTTGTGTTTTTTTTGGTCATTTTGTTTCTCTTTTGTATGATCTGAACTGCGCGTGTGAGATTCTGTTCAGTGAGCGGGGGTCGTGGACAACATGCATGTTAAATTGGGGGTCGCGACTCAAAAAGTTTGAGATCTACTGATATAGACATCAAGCAAATAACCATTATATCATTTTTTATCCTTGTTTGAGAAGTCTAACTTGAATGGAGACAGGAGGACAATATCATGTTAAACAGCGTTAATTTGCTTTTCACTACAAGGACAAGCCAGCTTGTTAGATTGCAGCTGTAGAACAGCTGCTTTCTGCCTCATTATAGCTGCTTTCTCTTTGCTTTTTTTACTTTTTTTTCTCTCTCTGTCTCCCTACTGCTTTTTTCTCGCTCACACACACATGCAGCTACTTAAACACACACACATACACTAAAACCTGAAACGTCTGTAACTCGGTAGTGCCGCAGGTTCGCTTATGTGGAGGCAAAATGCAATTTGACAGTGCTACCGAGATTATGTCAAAATGTTGATGAAAGCTGCAGTCAGCGTTAAGGAGCAGCGCTGCGTCTGTAATGGAGGCACCGAGCCAGAGATCTGAGATTTCTGCAGCTTAGCGTTTGTTTTCCTCGATGAACTGATTTGCACATTTGGCACACCTGCTCGTATCTATCTCCAGCTCTCGCTCGCTGTGCTGCTCTCATGCTGTTTGTCAGACGCCAAGGAGCAGAAGCTTTCATCAGAGGCAGACCTGGGTGGTAATCTGCACCCTGCTGGTCTCGCTCCAACACTCTCTGGTGGGCCCAGGAATGTTCCACTCCGAGGAGCTGGTTTTCAGCTCCTTGGATTCCATGTCACTTCTAATTGCACGTTGATGTTTGCGCTAATCTCATGCAGAGGTCTGCTGCCAGCAGGGCGAGAAGTATTTTGGCTGCTTTTAAAATCCATCAACTAATGAAGCAGTCAAAACAGACCTTTACATATATGTTTTTATAAATGGCTCAGTGCTGAAAAAAAAAAAAGTGACTTGAAAAATGTGAAAATCAAAATGTGAGTGTGACTGAAAACAGAAATAAAAAAAAAAGTATCTAATTTTAAAAAGCTTTTTTTTTTATGTTAAAACCCATTGAACAGCTCTAATCCGTTAATAGGGTGTCCTGTATTGCATTTATCCTGTTTTGACCATATTTCCTGAACAAATGAATATAAAACAGGTTACAAAAATATCACTGTGACGTATACGTCAGTGATATCAGACTTTTAACCTAAAAATCATCATGGAAATAATTTCAACGGGTTAACATACTTTTTCGAGCTACTGTAGTAATTCTTAATGCCGGCCACGAGGCTATTGGGTTAGATTACGATAAAACCAGCAAGTTCTCCTGCAGCAACCATCCATGGGTGGTCCACGGCATTTTTGCTGGGCTCGCTGGAGAATCAGAACCAGGACTGAGCCAGCTAGACTCTAAGACCATGCTGCAGTTAAATGAGAGGTTTTCTAGTTCTGGTCTGGTGCTCATGGAAACGCTTGCTGTTGTCACAGGCGCCTCCAAACACACACACACAAGATGAAAGTTGTAGCTGCTTTAAGAGATGTGCACTGCAAAAAAAGAAAAGTTGGGTGAACTCAAAATTTCAAGGCAACAAACTTCGATAAAATTTTAAGTTGGACAATTAAACTAAATATTTTAAGTTTTGTTTTTGAGTTTGCTCAACTCTGAATTCAGATTTTTGTCAACTCAACTGTAAGTTGTACTAACTTATAATTTTACATTGTAATAACTTTTAATCCTTACTTCTGCTAACTTCTGCAATGTGCTGAATTGGCACGATTGTAACGCTGCTATGAAATGTCAGCTAATGTTGCGACCACAATTTTGAGTTAGCATTGATACGCTAATGGCTACTCTTGTCGCTGTAACAAGCAGCGCCGCTAGCATCAGTTAGCTGCTAGCATCAGTTAGCCGCTAGCATCAGTTAGCCGCTAACATCAGTTAGCCGATAGCTTTCGCTAATGAATTTCACCGCTTTCCCGCATTTCACAACAAAGAAATAAGAGTTAGCAGAACTATTGTCCCTTGTTGTGAACCCCAACTTAAAGATATAAGTAACAACAACTCACAAACTTGTTTTTGAGCAGACAACTGGCTTCCTTTGTTGTGCTAACTTACATTATTGCCCTAAATGTCAATAATTTATATTTCCAAGTTTTACCGACTTAAATCACTGTTTTAGGCCAAAAAATACACATTGGCTTTTTTGCAGTGTGGTCATTACACATATTTCTGTGAGATCACATTGATTTTGTGTCACTATGTAGATTGACAGATTGGTATCAAATGTACGATATCATCTAATCCATTCTTAGCTGTTAGCTGTTGACAGCATGTTGGATTTCCAACACTTAAATCTGAAACACAAGTCTGAACTGATGGATATCATCTTGAAAATATATTCTCATGTATTGCTTTACGTCTCGAGGGAGAAATCTCTTAAGCCTGCAGCTTTATTTTTTTTCACAATAAAAGGAAGTCACATATTAAATTTGATGTCTTTTACATGCCTACATATTAAAAGGTATTATTACACAGCGTTATCCCTCATTCAGTAAAAGGAGAGTGTGTTTTCAAGTCATTAAAAGGTCCCAGAGTTGTGATTAAGCGTGTGACACCTGTTGCTTATCGCAGTCTCCTATCAGGGAAGTGATTAGTCCTAATCCTCTTGGAATTAAAGTGTCAGTCCACTCTAGTCTAAACAACGTGTCCGCTCAGGTTCTAGTGACATTTTAACAACTGGGATACATTCACTTTCTTTCCCTAAATGTTATAATGTTGATTTTAACTGTGTTGTGTCTAATTACCAGTCGATTCTTGCAATAATACACGTGTTATTGGATGGCTATGAAAGAGAGGCTATTGTTTTTTCAGGTGTGAGCATGCAGAGGGTCAGATGTGGGAGTGGGAGAGGTATCACATGATGTCTGACCAATCAGGGAGGCTGAGAGAGTGTTATACAGGTTTTGCTTAACAGTTTTTAAGCCACAACCATCTCTGCTTGTTTCACTTAACCCATAAGAACCTATGGTGACATGGGTGTCACAAACATTGTAAATGTTCTAGTAATGTTCGTGTATGTTGTTTTTAAGTACATAAGTGTGTTTTTCAGTTTTCTACAGCTACAGCAGCTTGTTGAGAAGCCATCAAATGAAGCTATGTTATTTATATTAATTTATTATTGATTTATTATTATTTTGTTACTTAAAAGAAATCTGAAATGGAATTTGTAGTCTAACAGCACTATCAATGTCACATTTTTTATATATGTTGTGGAGATGCAAAGAAAAAGGCAAATTTGTGTTTTTGTAAGTCAAGTCAAGTCAAGTCAAGCTTTATTTATAAAGCACATTTAAAACAACCGGGGTTGACCAAAGTGCTGTACAGATATCACAGTAATCAGAAAAGGTGTCTAGTTTATTCATTCAAAAATAAGAAATATCATAAACATAAATTCCATAAACGCCCCATGCAACATATATGTCAGATCAAAGATCTTTGACATTTAGTTTTTATTAAACATCATAAATGTGTTCTATGTGGTTCACTTGTTCTGTTGAACATCCCCCATAATTTTCCTTTAAGGATTACTGGGTCTGGGTTCTTATGGGTTAAAGTTGCCGACTGGATATCTGGAAAATTTGCTGTAATCAAAAGTAGATCATGAATAGTTTCTGCTGTGTGAATGCAACCTAAAACAAATGCTAGCATCTACATTCTCTTACTTTAGTGCCAAATATTATACAAGTAAACATATCATTTTAAAACAGCAGAGATGTGAGGCCAGATGTCATGCCCCTCTAGATTGAGGTCTCACTGCTGCTCTGTCAGGGACGATGAACAATGAGAAGATGTCTTAACCTCTGACAGCTTGACCCCTGACCTTTAGTTCTCTCTGACAGGAGAGGCCTACATCAGACTGAACAAGCTGACTGATGCTGAACACTGGTACAGAGAGTCCCTGCGAGCCAAGCCGGACCACATCCCTGCACACCTCACCTACGGAAAACTCCTGGCCATGACGGTAAGACTTTGATTTCTCTTTCTATTCACCTGTTTTTCTGCACATTTGAAGTATTGCATTAGAAATGCTAAAGAGAAGCAGCATAATACGATCAGACTTCCTCAACTGGGCAAACAAGTGTTCTCTTGATTTTTCAACCAAGTCATTTTGTGTCTTTTTTTGGTAATTTTGTTTCCTTTTTTTGTAATTTTGTGTCTTTTTTTGGTCATTTTGTGTCTTTTTTAAGTCATTTTGTGCCTTTTTTTGGTCATTTTGTGTCTTTTTTAAGTCATTTTGTGCCTTTTTTTGGTCATTTTGTGTCTTTTTTTGAGTCATTTTGTGTCTTTTTTTGGTACTTTTGTGTCTTTTTTGGTTATTGTAATATATAGTCTTATGTGGAATGTATTTTCCTCACCTAAACTTGCTTATTTTTTCCATTTTTTTTACTATGCTGAAGAGGTATTAAAGATACAGATATGGAAATACCTTTATCAAAATAGTTGTGATCAAGCAGAAAAGTAACTCTTTAACCCTTAATCAGGCAAAGAACTATATTTGGTAACTTCAGGTAATATTTTGAGAAAAAAGTTGCAAATTTACTAGATTAAAGTGGCAAATCTACAAGAAAGAAGTTGCAGATTTAAGAGATTTAAAGTGGCAAATCTGTGCGAAAAAAGTCGCAGATTTAAAAGAAAAAAGTGGGAAAAAACAACTTTTTTCTCCCAGATTCACCACTTTAAATGTCATAAATCTACGCATTTTTTTCTCGTAGATTTGCCACTTTAATCTTGTAAACTTTTTTCTCAAAATATTATTTTCATATGTTGTTTTTTTTACACATTCTGGCTGTATGTAATATCCTCTAATATTCTCTAGGGTTTAAATTTGGAATTTGCAAGTATTTCAATGAGTGTCCTATTAAGGGTTAAAGTGGTGAATCTCTGTCCTCTGTCCATTTTTCTTTCTTGCTTGGGTTTAGATGGTTGAGACAACTTGGTTTGTTTCCAGTTTGGAATATACATATCCCTTTCACTGCGCTGTGTTCTAGCTGATTACAGCCGTGCATCACCTATAGTGCCTAATTCTGACAAAACTAAGCTGAGGCTCATTTTATCAGATTTTCTGTTTTGCAACAATTCAAATGTTCACATTTGCCCCACAATTGCCTTAAAACAGCTTTTCTCAACCTTGGGGTCGCGAGATGATTTCTGGGGGTCGCCAAATCATTTTTCATTTTCATTTTTCAACCAAGTCATTTTGTGTCTTTTTTGGTAATTTTGTTTCCTTTTTTTGGTCATTTTGTGTCTTTTTTTTGTAATTTTGCGTCTTTTTATTTGGTCATTTTGTGTCTTTTTTTAAGTCATTTTGTGTGTTCTTTTGGTCATTTTGTGTCTTTTTTTGTAATTTTGCGTCTTTTTATTTGGTCATTTTGTGTCTTTTTTTGTCATTTTGTGTCTTTTTTTAAGTCATTTTGTGTTTTTTTTTGGTCATTTTGTGTCTTTTTTAAGTCATTTTGCGTCTTTTTATTTGGTCATTTTGTGTCTTTTTTTTTGGTCATTTTGTGTCTTTTTTTTGTCATTTTGTGTCTTTTTTTAAGTCATTTTGTGTCTTTTTTTGGTCATTTTGTGTCTTTTTTTGTAATTTTGTTTCTTTTTTTGGTCATTTTGTTTCTTTTTTGGGTGATCTGAACTGTGCGTGTGAGATTCTGTTCAGTGAGCGGGGGTCGCGGACAACATGCATGTTAAATTTGGGGGTCGCGACTCAAAAAGGTTGAGAACTACTGCCTTAAAATACTGCTTGTTTCATCCTCCTTGTTCTACCCTCAAGGCAAGACATGTTACTTGTGAAAAAGAAATAACAAATTATTTATTTTTCAAATTAAAAGTTGAAATGACAGATATTCCTGCCGGTGGACATCCTCTCACTATCTTCTATCATTCTGATTCGTTGACTTGTTCTTTGTTCTGTACTTGTGCTCTCTCAGTCCTTTTCACTTTCCTTTTTATTACACTCTCTCTCGTCTCCCCTGGCTTTTCATCAGTTCTCTCCTGCTCTTTACTGACGGTCGTAATGTCCTTCTGAAGTCACTACAGTTAATCAATAGTGTGTGGGTGAGAGAGAGGGAGCAGATTGGAAGAGAGTGAGTATGAGAGAACAACAAGAGAAGGTTGTCAAGTTGTGTTTCTCCAGATACTCCTGTCTGTCATGGGAACAGGACTTCCCTTGATTAATAACTGTGCACTGGCTGCTCTTGTTCCATCCAGGGAACTTGTTACTGGGTCTTAAAAGTAGCTCAAAAAGCATTTGCAACCTTTGAACTAACGGTTCAATCAGGTTTGTTTGGTTTGTTGCTCTGCAAAAAAGAGAATTTAAATCTCTGTGGACTGTAGAGGAAAGAACTTAACATCTGCCCAGCATCTTCCAGGACACAGATAATGTCCTCTCAGGGTCACACAGCTGACCTGGGCTTCACTAAGCAAAGAAAATTCCATCTATCTGGAAAAGTCTCAGGGGCAGAAACAGATTCCAGAGTCGCAGACTTTATGAGGAGGTGGTCGGGTCATACAGTCATAGATATTTGGAGTAGAGTTGACTGAGAGGAGGGACTGTCAGGGGAGAAATTAAATAAACAAATTAGTAAAAAGAGTTGCACAGACGGTCAAAAGAAGGGTGGAGGCCTTCTCTTCAGCTGACACCCGTCTCTCCTACACTGCAAAAAAAAGAAAAGTTGGGTGAACTCAAAATTTCAAGGCAACAAACTTTGATTAAATTTTAAGTTGGACAATTCAACTAAATATTTTAAGTTTTGTTTTTAGGTTTGCTCAACTCTGAATTCAGATTTTTGTCAACTCAACTGTAAGTTGTACTAACTTATAATTTTACATTGTAATAACTTTTAATCCTTCTGCTAACTTCTGCAATGTGCTGAATTGGCACGATTGTAACGCTGCTATGAAATGTCAGCTAATGTTCTGCCACAATTTTGAGTTAGCATTGATACGCTAATGGCTACTCTTGTAGCTGTTACAAGCAGCGCCGCTAGCATCAGTTAGCCGCTAGCTTTCGCTAATGACCAAATTTCACTGCTTTCCGCATTTCACAACAAAGAAATAAGAGTTAGCAGAACTATTGTCCCTTGTTTTGAACCCCAACTTAAAGATATAAGTAACAACTCACCAACTTGTTTTTGAGCAGACAACTGGCTTCCTTTGTTGTGCTAACTTACATTATTGCCCTAAATGTCAATAATTTATATTTCCAAGTTTTACCAACTTAAATCACTGTTAGAGGCCAAAAAATACAAGTTGGCTTTTTTGCAGTGTACAGTCTGGGCCCTAATGAAAGGACGTCAGTGTATTTGATAGCCTGGAGCGGAGCGGTGGGATCTGGATCTCCACTGAAAGACGAGAGTCCTCCTGGTCCTGTCCGGTTTCATTTCCCTTATGGAAACAGTCTATTTCAAGTTATTATAATATAGTCTTGTGTGGAATGTATTTTCCTCACCTAAACTTGCTTATTTTTTCCACCAATGTGTCTGTTTTTGTATCAAAGCTTTTTACATTAAATCCTTTGGAAGGAATACTGTGACATTTTGGGAAATATGTGTCTGTTCTCCCGCCAAGAGCAAAATGAGAAAATTAATACTATATATATATATATGTACAGCAAATATGAAGCGACAGCCAGCAGCTGGTTAGCTGGCTATTCCATGGATATTTGTTCCTATTGGTTTTTTCCAAGTCACGTGACTTTCAAGGTCCCGAACAAAAAACATGGCGGACAGTTCTCTCATTTTTAGTGAAAAAAAATCAATATTTTGACTTAGTTTCTGCATAAAAATGGATTTTGATCACATTTTTAGCGAGAAATATATGTTTTATTTTCTAAATATTCACTCAGTGAATGTACATAATCACTTTGTATGTTGGAATAGCCAGGGGATATGACTGGCATTAACTTGCATTGTAGCGAAATCCGTGTCAGTTTCACAGAAATTTGAGTGATTCCGTGGCTATTCCACGGATTTTGAGTTAAGCGAAATCCGTGGCTATTTCACGGATTCCTGTGAGACCAGGTTGCCTTGATTGTTTCCCTTTTTCTGTAAGTCACTTTGGATTAAAGCGTCTGCTAAATGACTAAATGTAAATGATTGACAGATTTTTGTTCCATTGGACATGACCCAGCTAGTTGATCCCTCTTCTTTCCATTCTTTATGCTAAGCTAGGCTAATATCTTTCTGGTGGTAGCTTCATATTTACTCTACACACACGAGAGTGGTATCAATCTGTTTTATCTAATTCTCTACAACAAAGCAAAATGTCAAACTGTCCATTTAATCAGATAACCATGTTAATTCTTCCTCATGGATGTCATACATTAGTGGCTCAATAATGCCTTTATATGGTGTATCCTCTGTGAAGTAGTCTTGCGGTTGTTGATCATTGTGTGTCTAAATTAAATTGAGCTTCAGCCCCACACTAGATAGATTTTCCCATCCGCAGTCAGCCTGATGGTCAGCTTAAAGACTAGTTCGGCTGACACTACAGATAAAAGTCGCTTGTTAAGCTGACATGAATTCCACTCTGTACAAAAGCCACTGGACATCAAAAAACTCTCTGAAACCAAACGCTGTCAGTGAGGACAGTCAAACGGGGACAACACAATTCTTTAGAGGAGAAGGTTAAGACTTGCTGAAGTGGACTCAGGGAAGAAATCAGTGGGCCGTGAAGAGAAAACTCATTTTATTTAAGAAAGTGTTATTGATTTTGGAGGAAAGTAGAGCTCAAACCTGCAGGGATGAATCTCTGTAGATCTCTGACGATGATGGATGGTGGAGGAGGGTTGAGCCCCTGTGATTCTGTAAGTGCAAATAATGCCATCAAAAGAGAAAACTTAGCTGTTTGGAGAAGCTTACACTGTAAAAAAAAAAAAAAAAGATAAACAACAGCTACTCAATCAAATTGAGGCAACAGATTGCACACAATATTATTAATTAAATCTAACTACGTTACAAGTTGAGTTTAATTTTATTTTTATTTATTTATTTTTGTTCCTTTTATGAAGGTGGACAACAAAATGTGTACAGAGACACACTCTACACCTTCATGATTAGAAAGGAGCAGCAAGAAGAAAACATTTCTTATATTTGTCTGCCCCCTACTTGAACAATAAAAAAAAAGATGGTCTGACATCACATACAATTGATTTTCAGTAGCCTACACCAACAAAACTTTGATTATAACAAAACACTTAAAACAACAAAAACAAACAAAAACCCATACAAGTACATGTTATCATGTCAAAAACAAAAGACCAAAAAACAACTGATACTAAACAGTCAGTTAATAACAACTTAACAGGAAGTGCCTGTCAATAAAAAACGGACTAATTCTATTGTGTTGGATTCATTCAAAATTCTCTTGATTTAGAATTACATACACATAAAGATTATATTTAATGTGAACAAAATAAGTAGATTCTATCTCAAACATTTTTATATTAAAGTTACTTAAACAACTGCCTAAAAATCAAGGACGTATTTATATTTAATACATTTTATCAAATATGTTAAGTAAAATGAAATGACTACAGAATAATTTATTACAGTGTAGAGCAGACCAAAAAATGGCAAACATTAGCATTAGCACTAGAGCTAACAAGCACTTTTACTATTTAAGACAACAAATATAACCACTAATATGTATGACAGAATAAAATAAACTTTAACAAACCTTGTGTCCTGTCAGTCAGCCACTACAGAAGCCTTTTGATACTTCATATCAACTTTATATGAATTACTAAGCACTCGTTATTATTTACCGTTCGTTTTTTCATTTAACCGTTCCACCGGTTATTTCCTGTCACTACCTTTCAAAATAAAAGCACCCGTTTCACACTGGACGGCACCTTTTCAAAATAAAAGCATCACAACATTGTTAAACACCTTGAAAATGTACAAACATGAAAAACAAGCTATATAATACAAAAACACAAATAGGAAGCTTACTAAATGCCATTTACAGTTGTGTTTAAAATAAATGGAATAGTGATATAGTGATTGGAGTATTTACTACTTTTTACTGCTATATTTGATTTACTCCACATTAACAGTCTTATCATAACATGTATTCCTGTCAGTAGCAGATAATTTACTGTATTTTATAAAGCGATTAAATTAATATTAAGCAGAACTTAGTTCAGAGTTTTGGTCCGGCCCCCGCAACCTTCGTGGTATTGGTCATTCTTGGGAAAATTAATTGCCCACCCCTGGTGTAGAGCCTCTATATCTATGAGAAAAACATAAACGAAGAAGCAGAAAAGTGTTGGAAAGTTTCTACCGATTCATTTGAAGTTATGGTACATTTAATGTATTCTCTTTCTGCTGGAGCTACGGCCCCTGTGCCTGATGACAACAGCATTTAAGTGTGATCAAAACCAGCGCAGGAAGTTGACCTGCCCACCAGCCCCCGGCTTCTTTCATCCCCTACCTCCGCACTCCCTGCGGCACCACTGTGAGTGATGAAGACGCTTCGGATACTGTCAGGGGGGTTTTGAGGTTCAGATCCCTGCGGGGGAGGTGTAGAGACGGCGAGATAAGGCTCGGCAGCAGGGTCAGAGAAGGGTGAGAGGAGGGACGGTGCAGCTGAGCTGGTAGCTGAGGCGCACTGAGTTGCTGTGATTTGTGGATAAGAGGAGGACAAAATAGGGGAGGAAGGGAGAGTTAATAACCCCGATCAGTATCGCCCACTCCCCACCGCGCTGACCCCTCCACACCTCCGCTGACACTGCAGGGATCAGGATGTGATGCAGGTCAGAGATGGACACGGCCGCCCCGATGCTCGCAATATTGGATTCAGTCATCTACTTGTCATTTCCTTTTGCTAATACGATGCAGGCTTTATTCATAATCACCTCGGCGTCCACACAGCCGGAGCTACATCTGCTGTTTATCTGATGTTATCAGGAGATTTAAGGTGTGAGGCACGCACCAATAAACTCAGCATGTGTGTGTCAAAAGGCAGGATATTGTATCCACACAATGAGCCGACGAGAATGAGAAGTGGATATATTTAATGGAAAGTGTTGTTTGAAGGGTGGTTGGCATTTTGTTATTAACTTCCTGTTATTCTTTGTGTTTTCCACCCCCCTTCCCTGAGCAAGTGGCCTCAAGGTGCTTTCATTTCAACAAAGAGGGAACACTGTCATTTCAGGAAATGTGCAAAGGGAGTGACAGCAAACAAGCTGGCTGTGGGTTCTATTGATTCTCGTCTTCATGAATTCAACTTCATGCCCTCCATTAGCACTCATGTCACATACAGGAGTTATTATTTTTGCTAGTATATAGGTTCCAGTATGGAAAAATGGAAAATGCTGTCTGCACACAAACAACTACGAATGCAATTCCATTGTTAATGTTTGCCACTTAACTAGGCTGCTTATATCAGTAGTTCTTAACTTTTTTGAGTCGCGACCCCCAATTTAACATGCATGTTGTCCGCGACCCCTGCTCACTGAACAGAATCTCACACACACAGTTCAGATCACCCAAAAAAGAAACAAAATGACCAAAAAAAGGAAACAAAATGAACAAAAAAAGAAACAAAATTACCCAAAAAGAAACAAAATTACAAAAAAAACACAAAATGACTAAAAAAAAAGACACAAAATGACCAGAAAAGGAAACAAAATGACCAAAAAAGACACAAAATGATAAAAAAAAAAAGACACAAAATGACCAAAAAAGACACAAAATGTCCAAAAAAAGACATTAAATGACCAAAAAGACTTAAACACATGAACACTTTAACACACACACACAACACAGTGGAGACACAGTGGGGTCCCGACCCCAAGGCTGAGAATAGCTGGCTTATATGACCCCTCACAACACAACACCAATCTCATGAGTCCATATGAGACAGGATGAGAGCTAAAATGAGCTAAAATGGCAAATCGCTGCCTTTATAAATCCCAAGTGTTTGGTCAAAATCGCTGTAATCTGTGTTTACTATTAGCTAGCATGTTAGGTTTGGGTACTCAATGCCTTTAAGGTATTAACCAAATGAACCAAGCAGTATCAAAACTTCTGCAGAAACAATACCTGCATACAATGACTTTTTGTATGTTTTGCAGCCAATCACCGCAGCCTTTATTTGATTTATAGGGACAAGGGATTTGCCCACTTCTGCAGCATCTACAACGTACGCAGTCTGTGTTGTGGTGGATTCAAACGGCGTATTTGACAGAGTCGGCGCTTCAGTGTGCCAAGATGCCACCAAAATGTTAAAAAGTACGGCTACACTTCATGCCTGTGGTGTCTGGTAGAAATAAATACAGTGGTGGTGCCTTTTTATGCTACTGAATGCTTCCATCCACATGATGGGTGTCGACCACCAACTGAACCTGACATGATCCAAGATCCTGAAGCTACTGCTACAATTCATCTTTTCTTTAATACTCACAAATAAGTGTGTAACACTTAATGATGCACAGCAGCAGAAGGAAACTGACGTGTTTCAGCTCTAGGCTTTTCCTCAGCGTTTGCCAAGCATGTGCAACATATCGGCTACACTGTTTTTCCTTTTTCCCCCTGCGTAATGCATATCTTGTTGCAACACATGACACTCATTGTATGGACACAAAAGATTGGCACAGTTCAGATAAATTCTTTTTGACAATAACGAAACTTGATACTGATCAAAGCTGAAAGCTTTACACAGCAAAGGTTGAGTCACACAAACCTTTTCTAGAGAAGAAATGTTGAATATAGAGAAACATGATCATGTCCTGAGCAGCGGTGGTCATACCTTGGATCAGCTATTCTCAACCTTGGGGTCGGGGCCCCAATTGGGGTCGCGAGATGATTTCTGGGGGTCGCCAAATTATTTTGGAAGTCAGCTCTGTCTCCACTGTGTTAAAGTGTTAATGTGTTAATGTGTTTTTGGTCACTTAATGTCTTTTTTTGGTCATTTTGTGCATTTTTTTGGTCATTTTGTGTCTTTTTTTGATCATTTTCTGTCTTTTTTTATCATTTTGTGGTCAATTTGTGTCTTTTTTGGTCATTTTGTTTCCTTTTTTGGTCATTTTCTGTCTTTTTTTTTTATCATTTTGTGGTCAATTTGTGTCTTTTTTTTGGTCATTTTGTTTATTTTTTTTGGTCATTTTGTGTCTTTTTTGGTCATTTTGTTTCCTTTTTTTTGGTCATTTTGTTTCCTTTTTTTTGGTCATTTTGTTTCTTTTTCGGGTGATCCGAACTGTGCATGTGAGATTCTGTTCAGTGAGCGGGGGTCGCGGACAACATGCATTTTAAATTGGGGGTCGCGACTCAAAAAGGTTGAGAACTACTGCCTTGGATGATAAGTGGTGGAGTTGTCAACTTACATTGGGTTGGAAGCTCTCCCATGATCGACTTTCCAGAGAAAAGCGATAACAATGGTTGGGTTTCTTCAATATTCACAGAGACATGCAGGTGAGCCAATGAGTTATAATCCAGAAATTTGAATATGAAAGAAAACGCAGTTGGCTGTTTATGAGGCTTCAACAGTGAAGTAATATAACAAGTAGTGTAACAAATTGCCTCTCTGGGGATTAATATGAATTGTAATAACATTTCTTTTTAGGACCAGTAATGAGAAATGAGCAACTTGTTACTCCTCACTGCCATATTTTGCTCTGGCACGGTATCCATTAATATACTTAGACGTGTCATAATATAAATCCTCCATCATCTCACAACTGCAACTCATTTCAATGTGTGAAAGCTTAATTCGGAGGTTTAAAAAACAGACGTAGGCCCCTGTTATTATAAAACCAGCTGGCTCTCAAACATACACATTCCTACATCTGTGAATATGAGTGTAAAAATACACAGAGAGGATGCTTTTCAGACTGGAACTGTGATCGCTACTTGGACACCATCAAGTATATTAAACATATACTTAGCACAGGCTTGATTTTCCGCAGCATCAAGGGGAAACCCTACTCAGATATTTACATTAGAAAATTATGTATTTATTGAATCTACAGCTCACTGAAAATGTATATGCTTGGCTAAGTATATGTCATTAATGCTACACTGTACTGATTGGATTTGAGCCCATTCTTCTATTTGACTAAACTGAGCCAATTTGCTGTATTTCACACTGGATTCATATACATTATTTTTTCTGGCTTATGCAATCTTTATTTAATCCTCCTTCTGTCCCGATTTAAACTATCTATGCTGCATAATCTAGCAGGGGTGCTGAAAGTTTTGATGACAGTTTCAATTTAGGGAGCCAGCATATAACTGAGGGCCAAGCAGAAAAAGTGGAGTCGTGTGTTGTCCACTTAAATTGATCACTTTTCATGCAACCACTAGATTAATCCAAGTAGTCATTCCTAATGTAGGGGTATCTGGTTCAGATACACATTGCCTCCATTAGGGGTACCAAAATATTTAGAGGTAAAAGCTAATTTAGGTCAATTTTGCTATCGGAAATTGACTAAATTAATATTTAATACTTTAAATGAATTAAAGTTACTCGATGGGGCACCACCTATTCACTTAGGAATAGGAAAAGATAGCAAATCATAGTTAATCAGTCTCATAAAGTTAACAAATTATCAATTTGGAACATTGATTATTAATTATGAATATAATTATAATCGAATTACCTTATTAATATTTAGTAACTGTTGAAGGAATTTTGAGTTCTTTTCCATAGCAGAGGTTAGCAAATCATTCATTCATGTGCAACATTAAAGGGAGAAGCATATTAATCCAAAAACATATTTATTCTAAATAAAGCAAAGCAAACAGAACACACAATAACTAATCTAAAAGACTATTTACAGTGGAAATGTGGTTGAGAAAGAATGTGTAACAAAATGGCGGCCGAAAGGCGGTCATTTAAATAAATCAAAATGGCGGAAGCCCTTTTGTTCTTGAAGAACAATAGACCATGCGGTCTTGAAGGTCTATGTGTTGTAGGAAGCCAGATTAAAGGTATATTTCATGTGGATTAGTGTGTGAGCAAATCAAATGAGTCATAGTTAAATTACACGTACAACTTGAGATATGTAGAGCAACATTAATCATACAACTTCAAATGATCTAACTATACAAAAATATCCTATATACATATATATACTATAGAAGAATCTGGTTCCTGGTTGGGTTTTGGTGGTTGTAGCATTGTTTGCTGTTGGCTCCAGAAGCTTGGTGAGGGTCTCTGTGATTATGTCCAGGATAGATCACAGGCAGGAAACTTAGAAGCGTCGTGGTGGGCCCACTTGGTTTGGGGCCTCACCGGCCTTCCCTTAGAGCTGGAGACAGAGGGAAGGTGTCTGATCTTCCTCCTGGAAGATCAGACCAGGACAGCAGGCATGCTGTTCCTCAGGGAGTTGAGAAGAGAAGAGCGGGAAGGGGTGGCTGCAGGACACTTTTGTGTCTCAACCTGGAAGTTGTATTTCCTGTTGGTATCAGCCAATGAGACGCCTTTAGGTATCTCCAGATACCTGTGGGGGTGGGGGTCGTTTGTCTTTGTTTGGAGGGGGACAAAGAACGACCTCCATCTTGAAGTAGTTGAGTTGAGTAGCTGTTGAAAATGCTCACTGCATTCAGTCTTTTATCCAAATGAAACTTGTGGAATAGCTGTGAGCCCTACACTAACTTGATAGATGCTTGTTAGGAGGGTGCAGTTCAACGCACACATTGTGTAGTCTATTAAATATAAGCTATTAAAAGTGAAAGTATTGAATTTTAACCCTCTATGGTACGCATTATGATGCCAGTTAGGAGAAGAATGTTTGGAGTGTTTTGGGGTTTTTTTTGGTCTAAAAATAGACAAAATAAACATAACCTGAAGAAATGTTATAATTCTTTTTTTTTTTTTTTTTGAAGTTTTTGGGGTTTGTTGCCCATAGGCAATATTTTACCATAAAGTGAAAAAGAAAGTTTTTAAAATTAATTTTAACATAATTTATTTGATAAACATGTGTAAAAGATTCAGTAGCTTCAACAGGATACAATACAAAACATTTTAAATTTAAATACATTATAAAAGGAACTTTTTTAACCGGTTTCTTGTCTGAATGTTGCCTGTAGGAAACATTGTACCATTGAACCAACGACCCATTGAAATGAATGTCTTGAACAGAGTGTATGAAACTATCAAAAATGAAGGTTTACTCACCTATTAGTAGGATTTTTTTTTCCAGATGGAAAAGGGCCAGGAAATGATGTTTTGAGTGATTTTTTGTGGCGCAAAATGGCAAAGTTGTTTACTTGGGAAAAGTCTGCAAAAAATGGTTTCAATATGGCCTCCAGGAGGTCATGTGACAAATTAAAGGTTCCCTATACTCTTTCCTCTTTTTTTAAAGTATTGCATAACTCAAAAAGCGGCATTGTAGAAATTTGACAGGCCAGAAATAGGTATGTTGCCTGAGGGCAACGCCGTACCATAGAGGGTTCAAATCAAAATATAATCCATAGATTCTATGTCACATTTGAGGGCCGTACAAAATGTGTTGCCATTGGCACTTATGCAAATATGATCTAAAGTGCATGGCGCAATTGCATTAAAGGCATGTCCAACTCCACTTTTGCTTGTAAAACGGCACATAATCTGAGCACAAAGTAAGCCACAAGAGCATATGAATTGTACTGTTCTCCCTGTGCGTTGAGTACTTCTTGTACGTTATCACAGTTCAACAGTCAGCCAAACTCAGGTATGACACTACACTTGAGCCAGGATTGGAGCGTCTTGCTCCCTTTATTTCCTTTCTAATATGGTGAAATACCACGAGTGAAACTGCAAAAGAAAATAATACAAAACTCAGTTTCCTTTACAGCATGTTCCCAATAAACAATGTTGAATTATACTATTGAAATATAGCACAAGAACTGCGCACCAAAAATAGCCATTCACATTAACAATAGGCTAATATACTATCATTGCTAGCGTACAATGTGGATACACACTTAAATTAGCTCATTAAATTAACTTCTTGCATGACTTATCAGTCAACAAACATATGTTGTCACACTAAACTTATTGTCATGTACTCATAATCATTCATATAAACTGCTGCTTTATGAACTTACAGCCATTGCTTTCGTGAGCATAAGAAGAGAAGATTCAGAGAGTGACTGTCCGTCTTTCTTACTGCTGGCTGCTAACGTCGCCACTAATGTAAACACTACGGAGCCTCTGATCACGCTTCAAAATAAAAGTTGCACTTTCAAAATAAAGGTCCAGTTCTCTTTAGAACTATAACAACTGAGTGAGTGTCTTTCATGTACATTCCTACCACAATATTAATGTAATTCAAATAATGCAAACATTATGCAAAAGTATCTTAAACTATGAAAACAACTCTGAGGGCAGAACATGAATTGTATTGTATTATCTCCAAAAATGTGGCCTTTAAATCGCAGAAAATTACTGCGCCACTGACTTTGGACCAGGTTTTTGTTGGTCAGTGGTGCACCTGATCAAACCTCATTTTAAGACCATTAGTCAGGCAGCTTAGGACCAGATTTAAGAAGAAAGGGGACACATCGGACAAAAGCACCACATTTTTTCCACGTGCTCTCCATCACCATAAGTTTCCATTTTTGGTAGGAGCCACTTCATCAAGATTGCAAATCGGAGATGGCACCCATAAAAAGTCTATGAGAACCAACATGTCTTCCAAGCCACTTCGAAGGTCAATTTTAGTGTCAAAATCTACATTTACTGGGTCAAAGAATCATTTAAAGCTATTGAGAACATCACAAGGTGATTTTTTGATCATTTGATCTTTTATTATTTATTACATTTACAACTACAAAGATCTTTGCAATTCCAGTGTACCTTCTTGCCTGAGCACCTTGCACCACAGCCACTTGCACATTTTGTGCATTTTATCAATTTTTCAAAATACATGCACTTTATATGACCTATTTTAATAATCATCTAGTGATATTCTCAATAGCTTTAAATGATTCTTTGCCCCAGTAAATGTATATTTTGACACCAAGATTGACCTTCGAAGTGGTTTGGAAGATATATTGGTTCTCATAGATTTTATATGGCTGCCATCTCCGATCTGCAATCTTGATGAAGTGGCTCCTACCAAAAATTGAAACTTATGGTGACAGAGACCATGTGGAAAAAATTTGGTGCTTTTGTCCGGCGTGTCCCCTTTATTTAGATAAGCCACCTGACTACATGGGGCAAGCAAATTAACACAAGAACAAGTTGCTTTTTAGACGACGTTGGGTGCTGGGAGTGAAAATTACAACTGCATCTGCCTGAAACTAGCAATAACAGTTCTGCTGTGCTCTGCACCGCTTTGTGCCTGGTGCAAGCTAGGGCCCTCTATGTTTTCTGATGATTTAGTCCTTTATAGACTTGGAATACGTCCACTTTTACAATGTTTTATTCATGCAAAGGGAGTATCTTGTAGAGAAATACACACTAATGGTTGCATTGTTAATGCTAAAACATCAGCTTTTATAGATGAGTGCACATTGTTAATTGTTTATCAGATGGCATCTGGTGCCCAACTGAGAGCAGGGATGTGTCAAAGTCCCAGCTGGCATCACTATTGGCCAGCTGCTCTGTTCTGTTTGAGCTGTGATTGGTTACGTGTCACAGTCTGAAGGACCTGACGGAGCTCTGGGGTCCTCGGGGCTTTAGTGATGCTTCGTCTCATCATGCTATGCTCACCCTTCCAGTATGAATTCTTCAATCTCTCTAAAGGCTGAAACAACACAGATAGGAACCCCTGTGTGTGTGTGTGTGTGTTTTCTTGTAATTCCTACGTAGTGGGGACCAGAACATGTTTTTAACCAACAGAGTGAGGACATTTTTGCAAAGTGAGGACATTCCTCTCTTCTTTAAAGGCTTTTTTGAGATATCAGACATTTGTTTTAAGGGTTAAAGGTTACATGATAATGATAATTAACTGAACCTGTATTGTGTGGTTACAAAACTAACTAAAATTATAGTAAAAATGTCCTTAATTTTCATCTTTGTCAACTTTTTTCATACTTAATGAAGATGGATAAGACAAAGGAAATAAAGGCCAAATTTACTGTGACCTCTTTTAATCTCCCACCCAACAAATAACCCATTACAAAAAACTAAAACTAATAAAAACTAAACTGAAACTAAAGCATTTCAAAAAATAAAAAATAAACTAAAACTAGCAAACTCAGTCTAAAAACTAACTGAATTTGAAAACAAAAATTCATAACAAAATTAAAACTTAAACTAATGAAAAATCCAAAACTATTATAACCTTGCTAGTGTGTGTGTGTGTGTGTGTGTGTGTGTGTGTGTGTGTGTGTGTGTGTGTGTGTGTGTGTGAGCCTGATATATATATGATCACCTTACTGTTTCTGTCTCTTTCCTCTTCTCTCATTTCCACCCTCTCGCTTCATTTCCATCCACTGCTTTCTGTCTTGTTTCATAGCAGTCAGGCCACACACACTGGCAATCTGTGGTTATGCTCTGGAAGTGTTATATGCACAGATAAAAGTGTGTAATGAATGAGCCTTTGCCCTGCTTGGTTTGCCGTGCCAAGCATGACATTGTGTACTTTGACAGGACGACACATGAGCTTGAAAGAAAAACACTCGCGGTCCATGTGCTTCATGTCTATTTATTAAGATTTATTGTTAAAGTGGGGCTGCGGTTTGGAGGGGGACATTAGGTATACACAAAGGTATTTTGGCCGTTGAGCTGAGTGTGGTATTTTTATAATGACTAGTTTTGAGGAGCAGTTGAAACAATAATGACACTGTTTAATCCGTCTCTCTCAGGGGCAGAAAACAGAAGCGGAGAGGTACTTCCTGAAGGCCATCCAGCTCGATCCCACAAAAGGAAACTGCTACATGCATTATGGTAAGCATGGGGTTTTTTTGTACTTTATTAAATTTGACGTATCCTGCCTTTATTGTTACATCCTCAAATATTTTATTTGTGAATTTAATACATGCACGCTGCACTGGTGTGCACAAAGGCAGGAACTTCCACACCTCTGCAGGTTGTTCAGACAGCAGTGTTCGCTGACCCTTTGGCCATGTTTTCCTTTTATCCACCACAGTGTCAGTCTGTACGTGGTTAGTGCAGTGTTGTATCAAGAGAGGATGATTTCCTCACATTGTTCTCTTTCATTTGGATGAAAAGTGGAACGTGACAACTTCAGCATCTCTCTTACATTATTCTTTTTAATTATTTTTATTAACGGAGAAACAAAGAAAAGAACAGTGGATTACTTATTAGGAGCCACAATATGAAAACAAAACACCAAAACACAACTCTAGACAACAAAGACTCAAACATATTTACAAATTAGACAATGTACACACAAATAACATACAAAGAATAATATAAAGAATAACCACAACAAAAATGAAAACAACGATACACCAGTACAAAGCCACACAGCGAAAACAGACAAACGACCAAAAAAACCCCATAAATTTAGCCCAAACAAAAATATAGAGAGACTGGTAATATACACAGATTCCAGGATAACCACAGCAATAGCTTTAGACCAATTGATTATGGTTTCAGGTCTAACATTATTAATCCTGGCTGTTGACCTCTCAAGAAGACAGACATCAAAAAACAATAAAAGCCAGGTTCTCTTGAAATTCGTGACAGGTTCAAACCAGTTCTTTATAATGGTTTTCTTGGTAGCCGTAGAAGCTGCTAAAATTATTATTTTCTGCTGATATGAAACTAAAATGTTGGGATTAGATCCCATAAGATATAGAATAGGACATAAGGGAAAAACTTTATCTATAATAGTGTTAGTAATATAATTTATATATTTTATATAATTATATATTTTCCTCTCTTACATTATTTTCATGTGACTCACACGTGGCAGCGTTACCTCTTAGATCGAATTACTGTCATAGTAAGACTGAGTTTAAATAAGCTGACAACTTAATTACTTCCTTCCTGTTAAAGCCTTTAAAGCTCGTCCGTCTGGAACGGCATTTTATGATGAACTGATGTGTCAGCTCGTTGTCATTGCACCAGCTTGCAAGTGACATTTAAAGTGATCGATATATCAGGTTAATGGTGGATTTTTTTGTCCAAAGTCCTATATGTCTTAGTTGTCACATTTAAAGGTTAAGAACTCTGTTTCACATGATATGAACAGTATTGATCTGATATGAATGCAGCTGATAAAAGATTGATGGTGGAGTGTCTCCATCATGCAAACTCTGACTTCCTATTGGCACTACACCATCAATTTTACAGTACTTCATACTCAGGGCTGGATTCTAGTAGTTTACGGATTTGTATGTTAACAGTTTAGCACAGAAGCAAACAAACAAAATGGTGTTTGGTCCTGCTGGATATTTATAAACATCTCTACCACCTATTCATGCAGTGATTTAAATGTTCTAAAGAAAAATGTTTTAATCATCAAAAACTGATGCTTCTTGTGACAACTGATCAACAGCTGTACTCGTTACATTGCAAAGGCCTTTCTGGCATTCAGCTAAGCTAAAAGCCACATTTTGACTTAATTCAATTCAATTCAACTTTATTTATAGAGCGCATTTCATGCACAAGGCACACTCAATGTGCTTCACAATGTATATACATAATTACAGTTAAAAAAACAAAACAAAACATAGAAAAACAAACAAACAATAAAAAAAATAAAAAACATCTATTACAAATGAATTGAAGAGTGCAGGTAGACAAGCTATGCCATATTCACCACATATACAGTACAGGCCAAAAGTTTGGACACACCTTCTCATTCAATGTGTTTCCTTTATTTTCATGACTATTTACATTGTAGATTCATCAAAACTATTAATGAACACATGTGGAATTATGTACTTAACAAAAAAGTGTGAAATAACTGAAAACATGTCTTATATTCTAGTAAGCAAAGTGTGGTTACTTTGAGGAATCTAAAATACAAGACATGTTTTCAGTTATTTCACACTTTTTTGTTAAGTACATAATTCCATATGTGTTCATTCATATTATATATATATTAATTTGAAGCCTTCAGTGAGAATCTACAATGTAATTGTCATGAAAATAAAGAAAACGCATTGAATGAGAAGGTGTGTGTCCAAACTTTTGGCCTGTACTGTACACTTACTTACTCACACATGTGCACCCACTCCCACAACCACACATGCACACACACAGTTCAACCGAATGCTGTTGAGAAAAGATAGGTTTTTAATCTGTTTTTAAAAATGGCTACTTATGCACACTGTACATCATGGGACGATGTCCCAGATACTTCAGAAAACCAAAGCTGACATGTTTAGATGGATAATATCAGGTGCACACAACTCATCTGGATGACTGCCAGTACTGATAAAGCAAAACCCAAAATAAGCTGATTTCACTGTGACTTAATTGCAATGAATGGATCAAAAATCAAAAGTATGCCGAAATAGCCACAACGTGATGCAGATGTGTAAAAAGTCTTGTTTTATGAATGGAATTTGAATGGATCACAGCTATGCTATGCAGGAGAAACTCAAAGGCTGTCAGGAATCTCTTTTGTAGTTTGTAGTTGATTATTTTTGAAAGTTACTGAATACAAATGACCAGAAAAACCCCAAAGCTTAAGGTTTCCCACTGTCTTGGAACAAGTTCAGGACTGGATCTTCCAATATTCACCGAAGCTACGTTGTGAAGAATTAAGAATCAAGAATTACACTATCAAAGTCTGTATATGAATCTTATCTTTGTATAATATTTAACGACGCAGGGGCTGTCTTTCTTTACTACTCATAAATGTGCTTTGATATACACTACTGGTCAAAAGTTTTTACACCACAATTTTTCAATTTTTTATTGAAATTCAAGCAGTTCAAGTCCAATGAACAGCTAGAAAGGGTACAAAGGAAAGTGGTGAACTGCCAGAGGTAAATAAAAAAAAGGTAAGGTTAACCAAAACTGAGAAAGAATGTACATTTCAGAATTATACAAAAAGGCCTTTTTCAGGGAACAAGAAATGGGTTAAAAACTTAAAGCAGTTCTGCAAAAATGGAGGTTGATCAAGCCTTGAAAGTTGCTAAGTTGCTACCAATTCCTACAGGTGTCCCAACTTTTCTTGATCACTTACAACCTACAAGTGTTACACATTTAAGGGAACTTCTGCAACAGAGTTGGGAAGAACTTTCTGAAGAATATTTGATTTCCATTGAGTGTGATCAGCTGTTCTATCTGTTAAGGTGCTACTTCAATGAGTCAAAAGTTTAGAATACATTTTCCTTTCGAAATTGATTCTACGATTTACTTTTTTAACTTAAATTGTTTATTTGTTATATGCATTAATTTCAGAGTACACTGAGACATTAAACTGCATCATTTTCAATAAAATTCTGGAAAAGTTGGAGTGTTCTAAATCTTTTGACCAGTAGTGTATCATAAACCCCCTATAACTGCAGAGGTGTTTGTAACCTAGAGCTATTTTACACTCTGAAGTCTCACTTTTCATCGTCCTCTCACCTCAGGCCTGGACTCACAGCTTCAGTTTCATCCACATTTATTAAGGAAAACATGCTCAGGTTCACTCGGTGGTTTAGCATCCTGGTACAGTAGTGGGGCTAAACCAAAGTCAACAGAGTATTCTTTCCTCTCTAAACCTGGCCCTTATCAAGTGGCCCACCGTCGGCTCACGGCCTTGTCAGGGGTCCATAATCTCATCTCACAGAGGTCGCCTGCAAACAGACACAAACCTTCTGCAAGAAACATTTTCATCTTAAAGAAACACATGAATCAAGGTTGGCTAGTCTGAACAAATGGGTCTGAGAGATGGCCAAAGAGTGATGGTATGTTGCAGTCATATCTAGAGTTTCAGCATATTATTTCAGGGGCAGACCAGGCTGTCCCTCTTCCAGAGCCAAAGGCAACACTTGCAGACTGTGTATCCCTCTGTGCCTCTGTGGGGATCCCTCAGCGTTTTAACAGCGCCGCTGTTCTCTTCTGCCCTACCAGGTCAGTTTTTGTTGGAAGAGTCGCGGCTGCTGGAAGCGGCAGAGATGGCGGAGAAAGCTGCACGCCTCGACAGCGGCGAGTTTGATGTGGTCTTCAGTGCAGCCCACATGCTCAGGTGAGTGAGCTGCTCTCCAACCTTTGGAACAATTTACCTTTGCACATCAGGCAGGCCTCCTCACTGTCCGCTTTTAACCCATTGAAGCCTGGAAAGCGTTTACGTCGTTTTGTAGTATTTGTATTAGCTCTCAAATACTTTTTGAATTTCATTTCTATCTGCTAAAGAGGCTGAAAAATCTATTATTTAGTAGGAAGCGTTGACACTTCTGTTGAATTTCCAGAAAAACTTCAGGTTTTAGGGGCTTATTTTAAAATCGGCCAGAGGTTTTACAGGAAGTTTTAGGCGTCAATGGGTTAAAAGGAATCTTAAAACCCGTTTTTATTCACTGGCTTTTAACTCAACATGAGCCTTTGCTCTGTTTTATTTTTGTTTTTATTTGTTCTTTGTGGCTTTTTAAAGTTAAGATGAATTTTAAAATTGAGATTAATTTTAAAACCCACTTTTATTTACTGTTTTTTTGTTTTACCCAGCATGAGACTCGCTTTGTTTTAGTTGTTTTTGCTTGTTCTTTGTTTTTATTGTTTTTATTGTTGGTCTGTCCTGCCATGTACAGCACTTTGTATCAGCTAACGCTGTCTTAACCTCCTGTGATCCTGCGTCCTCATATGTGGACATTTCATTTGAGGTTTTCTGGACCTTAAACTTAATTCTGCCTAACTATAACATGTTGTCCTCAGTAATACAAACTCTAGAAAAAGCACAATACATCAATCAGAGTAGAAATCAGATGGCAGCATCTTGGTAAAGTCAATCAACAGCTTATCCCCAGACAAAAGTGGACCAGGTACAAAAGATGATCAGATTTTATCTGTGCAAGTTTGACTATTTTTAGCAATAGCAAACAAGCTACGACGCTGCCAATCAGGAAGTACTAATTTGAGAACGAATAGACTTTTACTATCGTTCTTCCAAAGCAAGGGTGTAAATGTAAGGAAATAAAAAGTTTTATATACTGGTGAATTAATTGTGTTATACAGTAAAATTAACCCATTATTTTTTTTCAATAACTACTTCCTGTTCAAAGACAATGCTTAGTTTTTGTACTAATCAGATCCTACAAATCCTAAATATTTAGGAGAAATTAACAATACATACCAAACAAAAGCTTGGGTCTCAGGAGGTTAAAGGGCTCTATAAATAAAGTTGATTTGATTTGATTTGAGTGATTGGAAAGATTCTCTTTTTGATGATTTCCATAGCCCCAGCACATGCAGAGAGACGCTGTATGTGTTTCATTCTCTGTCGATGGGATGGGTGGGCAACAGTTTTCCATTGCTAAGTTGAAAGGAGGCTGTGTATGTATGAGAGAGGGAGGTCTACTGTCTGCACGGTTTATCCAGGGGCTTACACTACTCCTCAGCCAGTGTGATTTACTTGGCTGTACTTTGTAATCCTCTTTTCCCGCTGCACTGCCAGCCCGAGAGCTGCCGGTTTGTCTTTGCGTGCTGTGCAGCTATGCATCTTCATATGCTGTCTATATTCCTCTCTCTACCACTCTGTCTCACTCTCTCTCTGCTGGCCTCGGCTCATACTTGAAGTCTGCTTCAAAATTAGTCCAAGGTTCAGCTGATGAGCCTGAGCGGCAAAGCTTTAGCAGCCCACAAGCTGTTGTGTTTCTGAACACAAGCCATAAGTGGGAATGTGTAAATACAGTCATGTGCCAACTTACAGTATGCTGCCCCACTGACTGAATAAACCTACAAACTGATACAGGATGACCCAGTGGCCCATGCTGTGTCATTTAATGTCTTTTTTGGACATTTTGTGTAGGCCTGGGACGATAACAAATTTTGCTGGACGATATATTGTCCCACAAATTATTGCCGATAAACGATATTATTGTCAACATGATAATATATCATAATAATGCACACCCTTTCAAATACAATACACTTTTATTTCTCAGTGTTTTTTACCATTGTAATTGTAATTTTAAGAACGTTTAAATATCCTAAATAAATAAAACAAACATTTTTTTTTTTTTTTTTTTTTTAAAGGGCAGCATTTATTTTTGCGATGTAGCAAACTCCACTTTCTGTGAGCGCACATCGTTTATATTTACTTTGTCGACCAGTGTTGACTGTCGGGACGAAGGCTCTGCAGCTCCAGGTGCAGTTTTTTTCCCCAGCTGGGAAAACTGGGTCGGGTGGTTCTGCTTTAGATGGGCATGCAAGTTTGTTGTGGTGGCTTTTTTTGTTGCCACCACTTTTCAACAAATTCGGCATACAGGCTCGTCCGTGTGTTGATGGGCTCACCTTTTTCATTCGGTTTGAAACCGACATATTCCCACACCGGGGCTGTGGCATTTGGCTTTGCAATCATCTTTTTTCCTCGCGCTGCTCTGCACGAGGCTCACCTGCTGCACTCTGTGTGTAGCCAATGCTAGCGGCCCAGCCTTCCCCACAGAGACAAAGAGACTGGATGACTGACAGGAGGGTTCACTCCGCTCATTCTGCTATGGAACAAAAGCGCCCAGGTGCTGAGATCGAGCACAGAGTGAACCCTCTTGTCATCCAGCCTGCTTGGAGGCAACAGACGAGAAAAACAAACACGCATGCGCATGGCGATATATCGAGGCCGGCAAAATTATTGAGTTCATTTAATTTATCGTGCGATTAATTGATTTATTGATTATCGGCCCAGGCCTAATTTTGTGTCTTTTTTGGTCATTTTGTGTCTTTTTTTGATCATTTTGTGTCTTCTTTGGTCATTTTGTTTCCTTTTCTTGTCATTTTGTGACAATGACATGGCAAATGTTGCCATGGATTAAACAGATGAGATACAACATGTTAATTAGTGAGCTTTAAAGGTGCTCATGGCTGGATTTTAGGAATGTCACAAAATTGATCGAAATGAGCATCAACATTTTTCTACTGAAATCAAAATCAGGATCCTTCAGCTTTGGCCCTTGATTACTTAAGGTTGAAATAATTTATTTTAGTGACAACACACTCCTTCAAGATGGCCGTAGTGTGGTACATTCCCCCCAAAATATAGCAGTTATATCAGACTTTATATACATAAATGAAAATGATAGTTGTAAGGGTATGAAACCAATTATCTGTTGATCTGTATCAATCAAGACTTGGGGATTTGGAGAAGCAAGACACTGCTAGTAGACTTTGTACCTTTGGACAGGGCCAGATGGCTGTTTCCTCTTTTCCAGTCTGCTAGGCCAGCTATTCTCAACCTTGGGGTCGGGACCCCAATTGGGGTCGCGAGATGATTTCTGGGGGTCGCCAAATCATTTAGGAAGTCAGCTCTGTCTCCACTGTGTTAAAGTGTTCATGTGTCAATGTGTTTTAGTCTTTTTGGTCATTTAATGTCTTTTTTTGGACATTTTGTGTCTTTTTTGGACATTTTGTGTCTTTTTGTGGTCATTTTGTGTCTTTTTTTTAGTCATTTTGTGGGTTTTTTGGGTAATTTTGTTTCTTTTTTGGGTAATTTTGTTTCTTTTTTGTTCATTTTGTCTTTTTTAGTAATTTTGTGTCTTTTTTTGATCATTTTTTGGTCATTTTGCGTCATTTTTGGTCATTTTGCGTCATTTTTGGTCATTTTGTTTCCTTTTTTTGGTCATTTTGTTTGTTTTTCGGGTGATCTGAACTGTGCGTGTGAGATTCTGTTCAGTGAGCGGGGGTCGCTGACAACATGCATGTTAAATTGGGGGTCGCGACTCAAAAAGGTTGAGAACTACTGTGCTAGGCTAAACCGACCACCTGCAGGCTGTACCTTCATATTAAGCAAGCGATTCCTAAAAGGTCTTACTGTTCCTTCAAGACCATTAAACTTTGATGTCAATCACCAAAGTTTGGTGAGGCTGCTGCTGCATTGCTCCACAGCTCAGTGTCTGACTGTTACCCAGCTGCTTTCTGCATAGCTCTTCCCCCACCGGGTCGATCACGCAGGATCTTCACCACCAACAGCTTTCAGTATTGAGAGCCTCTTCCAGGTCCAGACCCCTGGCAGCTAAAGAGGGCTTCAAGCAGCGATCGAGCTGAACTTTTCTCCGCCTGCTTGGCATGGGGTCCCACTCCTCCGCGGCTCATGTTCTTTATGTGTTTGTCTTGGATGCCGACATGGAAAAGCCCTCAGTTGGTGGGGACACAAGTGAATCTACTCGGGGGAAGGGAAGAGATTAAAAGGAGGGGGCAGACGCTTTCAGACGTGCAGTTGTCTTTTATTGCCCTCTTGGGCCCTTTGGGGTTTTTGACCATTTTGTTTCCAAACTAATAATTTCCTTCTGCCTCCTTTGAACCATTCTATAACTCTTATTTATAGTGTTAATATAGGACAGGAAAGGTTGATTAATGGCAAGGCCAATGGGGATGTTCTTCCCTTTAATGTGTCAAACATCAATGAAAGCCAAAATGTACACTGTGACATCACTCTGTAACATTAAACGGTATATTCAAAGACAGCCAGGGGAAAAAGAATCTCTAAAAGACACACTCAATCAGGTTATGCACTCAGTTCACCTCCTAGATTCCTATTTAAACCGCATGTCTTATATAATAATATAATACACCATATCATATTTGTATATTATTAGCATGTCATTATGTTAGGTATGCCAATTTGTGCATAGTTGGTTGTACCGGTGCATATAAATTTATTTAAATTGATAACCTCATAATGGTAATTGAAGGAATAAGTTACATTATTGTACATACCGTACAACCCTGAGGGAAGATGTCTGTGTTCAGTGTAGCACACTGCAAAAAAAGCCAACTTGTATTTTTTGCCTAAAACAGTGATTTAACTTGGTAAAACTTGAAAATATAAATTATTGACATTTAGGGCAATAATGTAAGTTAGCACAACAAAGGAAGCCAGTTGTCTGCTCAAAAACAAGTTGGTGAGTTGTTGTTACTTATATATTTAAGTTGGGGTTCACAACAAGGGACAATAGTTCCGCTAACTCTTATTTCTTTGTTGTGAAATGCGGGAAAGCGGTGAAATTCGGTCTTTAGCGAAAGCTAGCGGCTAACTGATGCTAGCGGCTCACTGATGCTAGCGGCGCACTAATGCTAGCGGCTAACTGAAGCTAACGGCTAACTGATGCTAGCGGCTAACTAATGCTAGCGGCTAAGTGATGCTAGCGGCTAACTGATGCTAGCAGCTAACTGAAGCTAGCGGCTAACTGAAGCTAGCGGCTAACTGATGCTAGCGGCGCTGCTTGTTACAGCTACAAGAGTAGCCATTAGCGTATCAATGCTAACTCAAAATTGTGGTCGCAACATTAGCTGACATTTCATAGCGGCATTACAATCGTGCCAATTCAGCACTTTGCAGAAGTTAGCAGAAGTAAGGATTAAAAGTTATTACAATGTAAAATTATACGTTCAAAAATCTGAATTCAGAGTTGAGCAAACTCAAAAACAAAACTTAAAATATTTAGTTTAATTGTCCAACTTAAAATTTTATCGAAGTTTGTTGCCTTGAAATTTTGAGTTCACCCAACTTTTCTTTTTTTGCAGTGCATTCTAACAGAGAGACTTTTACCTTGCTCAAGACAGATGGGATGAGTGCAGTTTAAGCACAGATATCTGGCTATTGTAGAAAACGCAATTTGTTCATTCAGTCATTAGTGTCCTACAATGTCACGCTCCTAAGCAGTACTGTCAGTGCAGTGATTTGTGCATGTCTGGGGTTAATAGACCATCTCCAGACAACAAGATGTCAGGGTAAGAAGATCAGTGGTTCAGTTGCTGATTTGAAATATGCCCAAGAATTTTTTCCCTACGGGGATTTTTTTTTTCTCCATTCCTACTCCATTTTCCCATCCTTCTCTTTATTCCTGTGCTCTTATAGACTCGCACTGACTCTTCCTCGGGTTTAAACCCAGGCAGCATTTTACATACTTGGCCTCCATTGTCTTCTGTGCTCTCCGAACCCACAGTCAGACAGCCCCAGGAGGTCCTGCTGCCCCTTGAGTCATGGTGTGGCAGCTCTCCAGTTCTCCTCTGATAATGTGTTTATAAATGTGATAATGATATTATATAATTAGATTTGTGCATTTTTTCCCTCTGAAGGTTGTGCTTTCTAAATATTATGCTGGCAAACAAATATATGGTTGTGGTTGGACGTGAAACCCACATTTATAATCTCCGGACAAATTCAGCAACTCAAGTCGGTGTCTGGATCGCCTTTGGAATGTAAAATGCTTTTTTGGAACAGAGCTGGAAAAAAATCAGTTGGACTAAAAAAAATAAACAGCAGAGGCATGTTCTTCTGTGTTCCTGAAGTATGTTACATGTAGGAAACATATTTAAGATCAAAATTACACAAAATGAAATGTGTTTTAAACATATTAGGTTGGTCCACCACTTTGGTTACGGACTGAAATATCTTGACAGCTATCTGAAAGTTTAAATGATAACCATGATTACCATTATCATGCAGACATTCATGATTCCCAAAGGATAAGTCAAGGGATTCCCAAGGATCCCTTGACTTTAGTGAGGTGATATATATGATTTTAAGTTATATATCTCAACCAAATACCCAACCAATAAGTTAACAACCTTAACTGTAGTTTGTGTTTCGCGATAATTAGCTAATGTTAGCATGCTAACACACGAGTCAAGATTGGGAACCTGCTACTGCTAGTCTTTTTTTTTTCTCCTTCTTATTGATCCAATAACTGTAAACTCATATTCACATTGCTTTTAAAATATCAAATGTGTTTTCTTGTTGGTAATTTTTTTAGAATATCCAATATTTCTTGGGTCACCACTTGACTCACAACTCTTTGTGTAGTTCACTTTTTTAAAACACATTCTGTCTTTTTGAGATACACAAACGTAAAAGCTTAAAACACAAGAACCAAGAGGCATAATTCTGGTTTGAGGCTTTATTTATCTTCCAGTTTTCTGAAAATGAGCATATGGAGTATCTATACACTACAATATACAATTTATGCACATTGCCAGCAGCCAGGTGGGTTGTTTGAGGCTAAAAGTCTCTTTCTGTAAAGGTTATATTTAATTTAAAATAAGACAGAGGCAAGAGAAATGAAAAACGTGTTTCCATTCAACATTTAAGCTTTTAAATCTTTACCATCTTATATGTAATTTAAAAAAGGAAAACAGTAAGTGTAGAATAACAGAATTGAAGTTGAGTTATAACCAATGTTTGAACACAGAAGACAGTGTATGGTTTGGTTAGCCCACTGATCTGGTAATCCTAAAGTAAAAGCTTTGCCTTTTATCTGGAACCATTTGCATGATGATCCCTTAATAACCTGCGACAGCCTAAATGAAACTGTGGTTCCATCGGCCTCGCTTCCTTTGATCATTACGACTTAAGGGGCTCCACAGCCAGCCGTCGTTGACTCTGCCCTTGACTTCGTCAAAGTTAAATTGTTTGCAATGAGACAATTGTTACCATCAGTGAAAAGCATGCAGCTGTGGACCATAAAGGTGATCTCTGAGATACCAGAGGATTAATAACAGGAAAGGCCGTGTGACAGAGGAGCCACAGGTTTGTGTATAACAGTAGGCAGAGCATGGGGTTATGAAAGAAGATTTTAAAAAAAGCATAATATAAGGCATCCTGTCTTGACTGCAGGTTTTATGTCCTCAGGAATTAAATATTTCTGGTTCCAGGGACTCATGCAGATAAGCCATCTGCCCCCAAAACCCTTTTTGTCGCAGTGTGGCATATGCAGCATCTCCTCTGCTGTCCTGGTTGTTATGATAGAATGATTAAATTACTTTGTGTTTCCACGCTGTTTGCATTCCTTCAGTGTCTCAGCATCCGTCCTGCGTGTCAAACCACAGCCACCCCCACCCCCCCACCAGCTGTAAACAGAAGTACAGTGAATATTCCTAATCAGCCTTGGTTTGTTGATGAGTTTCCTTCAAGTACCCCATAAGCCAAATGTCCCGACCTCAAGGTTCAATTAAAGCAGAAAGTGCTTGCTGTGCACCGCTCGGCACAGATGTTATCAAGTGAAAGATGCTATCGAACGAGACAGCCGCAGCCGATCGGACTCGGCTTTTCTCATCCCTCATGCTCTTCCCTCCTGTTATTTTCTCAGTGACCCCTGAGTGCCAGTAAACATGCAGGGTTCAAGGCCTCATCCGAAGCCAGCAGCAATAAAGATGAGTAATGATCGCCTCTCTCTGTTTTCCCTTTGCAGACAAGCCAGCCTGAACGAGGCAGCCGAGAAGTATTACGGACAAGCAGCGAACCTGAGACCTAATGTGAGTACCGCAACTAGCTAATAATCCCCATTACTATTTACCCTGATGGACACTGTGCAATCACAGTCTGGGTGGCTTTCCAGTGTTATTACTGCCCGCTCTGCCTTGTCACAACGGCCTTCATTGTCAGCAGCTTGAAGAAAAATGAGGGCTAGGTTTTTACTAAGCTCAGAGGTTTGTTTGTATAGCATCCATCACCAGCTTCAAAGGACAGGTCGGGGTAAGTAGATTGAAAAGAATAATGATAACAACACTCAGTCAGAGGACTTTGACATCTTGAAAATGAATGGGGGCCAGTCTTGGAGAGCTTTGGCAGGAGGGGTCGAGTTGTTGACTGAAGGTCGCAGATGGAGAAAAATATGTTTGCCATGTGGTCACCCTGTTTGTTCCTGTGTCTTGATTAGAAGAAATCAGTCCAGGATTAATGAACAAAATATATCTGGACAGTGTTATACAGACAATGAAGTTTGGTTCTGCAAGCACACAAACCCCAGTATAATATATACAAACAATGACAAACAAAAAGACAAACCAAAAGCGTAGAGCATAACAAATGGAGAAAAAGTTAACATTTCCACAGAAACTGTGAAATTGAGATGCTATTCCCTTTTGTTTTCCTTAGTGTCTATGTAGAGTTCAGTCTTTGCCAAAGAATTGCTTACTTTTTAACATCTAATTAAACCCAGATGCAAAAAAAATAATAATATTCTCATTGCTTCAGTTCAAACACATACATGAATAATGTAAGGGTACCATAGAGTTTAAGGTGAATAGTGGAAATATTTCCATAAATTCTCTTTTATGAGAAACACAAAGTCCACTTTGTGCTGTGGACGCTCTCACATCTAATCACTCACAACTTAGAGGTTTAGTTAAAGAAACTCTGGAAATCTTAAAGGATTTTTGTTGAGTAATTGCAGCTCACTTAGAAAAAGAGCATAATCAAGCCTTTTTTTCTCCAGAAACAAATGATATTGGGTGGTTTTCTGGTGATTTTCTTTACTTGTTCACCCCTTTAAGAGTCATGAGTAGAACTGTGATGCAGGGACGTGTCAAAAGAAGGGGTGGCACAGCTCACCCCCACCCATATATATTTTTATTTTTTATTTATTTTTTGAGCCAGTCTTGTGTTATTCCATTGCACAATGCATTTGAGATGAGAGCTGTCAGGAACACAGCCTCTCATTGGTCAGCAGACTCAACCCAAGGCATCATGGGATTATCATTGGATGGCTAACAACAACAATAAGTGTAAACACCACAGATTATATTCAGTGTTGGATTTATCATTGTCTATTTATTTTACAAAGTCCCCAAAAAGACACCACATTTCAAGGCCGGATTACAAAGCTTCTGCACCGGAGCCAACATTGGAACGGCTCAACTGTATTGTTAGCCTATCCTTCTCAGTGGCGAGACTGTCGGTAGGCCGCCAAACGGCTTTGCTTTTTCAACGTGGTAAGAAAAAACCTAAAGTCATGGGGGCTGGACCCCTTCCAGCATGCAATGGGTAAGAGGCAGGGTAAACTTCGGTCATCAGTCTGGGCTAACACTATCACTGGGTTAACAGGAGAGATTGTCGTGCCCTTTGATGGATATGTACTTCTGCCAAAATTTGAGTTTGTGTTCCTTCAGTCCTGTTTCAGGGCCAGATCTGTGTCATTTTCACATGATTCTTTCTTGGCATGTGCAATAGTAAAAACATGCATTTGATGTCCACATCCAAACACAGAGGCGCTTTTTTGACCCGACTTGGTCACTTTTGCTTGAATGCCTTTTGCTACTTGTATTGCTTACAGCTGAGGCATAATTATAATTTAGCATCTTCATCCATCTTCTTTACCATTATCCTTTGTTCTTTCCGATGCGACTTGACTTAAGCCATGTACCCTGTCCATCTTCATTTGTCATTTCATGCTCTACTGCCGCTTGACTCTTCACTCTCCAACGGCACTGGTGTTTTGTATTAAGCACATATGTTCGCTCGCTCTGAGTGAGAGAGTACAATTCCCTCCATTGAAAGGATTTAGTCCCTTAGTCCTGCAATTCCCTCTATCTAGACGAGCTAAATCCCATTGGATGCTTGGTTTGCTTTGGTCGATCTTTGCACCCGATGACATCTGTCCTTTTCCAATTCCATGTAGATATTCTTAACCCAAATACCAATCTGAAGTCATTATGGTCAGGTCATTCCCCAACCTAGCCTCCACTTTTTACTCTCACAGCCTTTACAGCATATGTTGCTTTATGGTCTAGGTTAATATGCTCCACATCTGGCCGCGCCTCTGCTGCTACATGCCAGTTTTGGGAAGGGTAGGCAGGCAGAGAGGTTGCAGAGCAGCAGGAAATGAGGAAAAATGAAAGGTTTTGACGAGGGAACATTTTGCAGAGTGTTGCAAGTGTTGCAAGGGTGAGGAAGAATGCAGGAGTAGGGCTATAAATCACAAAAGTCTTAGCTTCGTGAAGTAGAGGGAGAAAGGCTTGGGTGAGGAAAGGTGGGAGCCTACAGGGGAGAGTGGAGGAAGGAAACTCAACTCAGGAATTGATAAGTATTGCATGGGAGGAGAAGAAAAGGTCTTTTGAGCTTCACCGAGAGGAAAACCAGAAATCCAGGAATCAGAGGCCCATTTCAAAATTGTGGTTAGACATCTTCACCAACATTTCATCCATCTAAAAGCCCACTATTTCCTGGATGGACTTATATAAACTCTTGTTATGGTAAAAGCTTGCTGAAAAATGTCTGTATATTTGCCAGCAATCAAATCGGCACATGCTATCATATGTACAGTAGTTGTTTCTCTCTGTGCCATTGTTCTGATGTCCCATTGGTCGGATGGCTCAATAATCCCAAAGTGTAATCTTTCTCTAATCCTAACCAAGTGTGACGATCTGATATCAGAACATTGAGCATTCCCCATGGCAATTAGTTGACCTTCGTCGTTCTATCATTCAGTGAGTCTATTTTTCCTGACTCATGTTACCTTGTGAACTCACTGACCTCTTTGAAACAGACTGATGCTGGGTGTGATTTCCACTTGGGGGGGGCATGTTCCCTTCACTTTTCAAGATGCTTTTTTTAGTCTCCCTCATTTTTTACCCTTTCAGTTTGATTCATTCACTGGAAGATCCAACTAAATTACATCCTCTTACTGTTAAATGCATGATGGGAAAAGCTCTGAGAATTTTAAATACTCATCTAAGATGCCTTAACTTATTTTCGTTCTCTCAAAGCATTTAAGATTTGCAAGCAGAAGCAGGTGATTTTGAGAATTTTTCTGCCTCTGATTTAGCCTCCCATGCAACATACAAGCTGTCTTTCCTTATTGGCGGTGACTGTTGGGGGGCTACATACTGCCTCAAGTACCCTAACTCCTAAGTATTTGGGGTAAAAATACAATGATTTATCTATTTTTCCGAGAGATTCTGGAAATAGTAATCAAATGTAAAGTAGTAAAAATGGTGCTCTTTGCAGTAAATAACCATCCATCCATCCATCCATCCATCCATCCATCCATCCATCCATTATCCTAAACCTCTTATCCGAAATCGGGCTGCAACCGATCCCAGCTGACATTGGTCGAGAGGCGGGGTTCACCCTGTACAGGTCACCAGACTATCACAGGGCTGACACATAGAGACAGACAACCATTCACCCGCTCATACATACCTATGGGCAATTTAGAGTCACCAAACATAAGCTACATGTTTTTGGGAACCTGGTCTCACAGGAATCCGTGAAATAGCCACGGAAACTGACACGGATTTTGCTACAATGCAAATTAATATTTTTCCCTATTGGTTTGTGTCCAAGTCATGTGACTTTCAAGGTCCCAGAGGTTAGAATAAAAAACTTGGCGGACAGTTATCTCATTTTTAGTGAAAAAAAAAAAAAAATCAATATTTTGACTTAGTTTCTGCATAAAAATGGATTTTGATCACATTTCTAGCAAGAATGATGTTGGTGTTGATGTTTTATTTTCTAAATATTCACTCAGTGAATGTACATAATCACTTTGTATGTTGGAATAGCCACGGGATATGACTGTCATTAACTTGCATTGTAGCGAAATCCATGTCAGTTTCACGGAAATTTGAGTGATTCCGTGGCTATTCCACAGATTTTGAGTTAAGCAAATCCGTGGCTATTTCACGGATTCCTGTGAGACCATGTTGGTTTTTGGACTGTGGAAGGAAGCTGGAGTATCCAGAGAGAACATGGAAAGTCCACAAAGAAAAGCTGCAGGGCCTTGCAGTAAATATATTTTAAGGTTATAAGGTTCATGGTTGACATTTGAAATTATATTTTTAATCCAAATAATAAATCAAGAAAATTCTAGGTGATTAAAGTGATTTCTTATGTGGATTTCATTTTTAGTATACTAACTTTATTATGTATATGATGATGATGAGCATAATTAGCAAAAATATGAAACCAAACTGTGACTGAGGTTAAGGGATAATTGCATTTAACTTTACACTTGATCCTCACCAACTTCACAAAATGGCATTAACACCAATTTGCCAATATACACCTACTTGTCGCCTACATGTTGTGGATACAGTTTTTGTGTGTGGCCCCTTCACTGTCACTTTCAACTATGTCCAGATGTATAAACAGTTATATATTTTGGCTAGCATTATTCTGAGTAGTTAAGATCCCCCGACTTGCAAATTGATCCCCCAGCGTTATTTTGTGGTTTGACCTTCAAATGGTGGGTCAAACTGGAGGTAATTTATTGCGCAAACAGCCTTAGAATTACTCCGACCATTAAAGTCAAGAACTCTGGCTGCTCCTGTGAACAATAATTGAAACACAAGAGAGAAATCTTTGTTTTTCCAAGGATTAATGTAATTGCTATGCAGCAAATGTGTATTGATATCTAGTATCTTTAACGCTGCACGCTGTCAGGAAGCAACAGTAGACGTGTTGGTCATGCCAGCCTTTTCTTTAGCCAAGGCATCATATAGCATCATATGGATATATATAGCATGTTTTATGTGTGTTGAGGTGAAAAGCGGCTCCTCTCCTCTCTATGGGACAACAAGATTATTCCAGAGTCTCTTTGATTTATTCATCAATTTAATTCTCCCTATGAGAAAAGAAGCACTATTGGACATATTGTTCCCATTGAAATTCTCATGCATGGAGCATCACTCATCCAAGCTTGACGCTGGAAAAACACAGAGATGTTTTGAGAGTTTTGTGAGACAAGGGTGGAACAGTCAAGCAGCGCAGGGCAGTTCACACAACCTAGAGTGTGGACAAAGCAAGATAAATGGCCATACGATCTGAGACTGTCTTTGTTTTGTAACCTCTATGAAAAGGTATTCTAAGTGCATGGATAACCAAATGATGGATATGCAGAAAATAAACTTTAAACTCACTATAATGGATGTACTGTGTGGGAATTGTTTAGGTTCAAATGGTCATCTGTGGTTGTTTGTCCTCAGGAATGCATTTCCTTTTGGTCCTATGGGTTTGGTTTCCTTCTGTTGGTAGTTTATCATATATGTTTAATCATATAGAAAAGCATGAATTAAATTTAGTCTGAATATTTATTGATAGTTGATGCAGGTACCCCAAGAAAGCTTTTTACATGCTTTTACAAGCATTGGAAGGATTGCCATAATATTTGTACAGATATTTATGGTCCCCAGAGGATGTATGCTGCCAACTTTAGTAATTCCCTGGCTTTTCATTTAACACCATCACAAGATTTACATTTTATTTTGTCCAAGAAATATGTTGTCAACTATTTAATGGGGTTACCATGAAATTCTGCACAAATGTTCATGGTCGTCCAGAGGATGAAGTTGATTAGCCTTGGCAATCCTGTGACTTGTAGCAATAGGTCAAATATGTCACTTATTCTGTGAAATAGAGCAACATTGATTGAATGGACTGGCACAATATTTGATTCAGACATTCATGGTTCCCAGAGGATGGATCCTAATGACTTCAGTCACTCCTTGACTTGTTCTGTAGCGCCACTTTGAGGTTGATATATTTCTGGCTCACAGTGACATGTCTTGACAACTATTGCATGGATTATCATGAAATATGGTTCACACATTCATGTTCCTCTCAGGATCAGTTGTAATAACTTTGGTGATCTCTTCACTTATTCTCCAGTGCAAAAAAATTAATATGTCCTTAATATGTCCAACTGTGATTTATGACTAAATAGCATGGGATTAGAACACTGACATAAATCGCGCATTCGTAATGAGACCCGCGCGCACGCAAATCAAACATCCGCGCGCACATTTTTTTTTTTTTCAAACGCTTTCAAATCACTCGCGAGCTATTTTGTATCCTGCATCTCTGCTCCCTAGAGCAGTAGTTCTCAACCTTTTTGAGTCGGGACCCCCAATTTAACATGCATGTTGTCCGCGACCCCCGCTCACTGAACACAATCTCATTCGCACAGTTCAGATCACCCAAAAAAGAAACAAAGTGACCAAAAAAAGACACAAAATGACCAAAAAAAGACACAAAATGGCTTAAAAAAGACACAAAATGACTTAAAGAAGACACAAAATGACCAAAAAAAGACACTAAATAACAAAAAAAAGACACAAAAATGACCAAAAAAAGACACAAAATGACTTAAAGAAGACACAAAATGACCAAAAAAAGACACAAAATGACCAAAAAAGACACAAAATGACCAAAAAAAGACACAAAATGACTAAAAAAAGACACAAAATGACCAAAAAAAGACACAAAATGACTTGGTTGAAAAATGAAAATGAAAAATGATTTGGCGACCCCCAGAAATCATCTCGCGACCCCAATTGGGGTCCCAACCCCGAGGTTGAGAGTAGCTGCCCTAGAGAAATATTGCAGCCTGCGAGGAGGAAAACACGATTTGCATGCGCGCAAGTTCACTTAAGGTGTGTTTTTTTTAGTGGCCGGTTTTTGTCAGTAAGGGGGCGGGGCCTAGGCGGGCATGCCAATCACCATTGTACCGAATATGATTGGTTGAGCGACTTTGCTGATTCGACAGCAAGGTACGGCAGCTCCAGTAGGACAAACGGGACAAATCTCACAGCCCTGAATGCCTGAAGAACATGGGTTGTGATTTGGTGTTATATATTGCCTTGACTTGAAAGTTTGCAAATGTCACACAGAGCAATGTACTCCAATATGCTTGTCTGAGCTCTGTCTTTTGTTTCCTCCATCGTTGACATTAATCTGATAAAACGCTCTGATTTTTGTAACTTGGATCTTGTTGCACATAGACTGTACAGTTTTTAGCATGTTAACATTGTGATGTTACCATGAAACTTAAAGAACCACCTGACAGAGCCACTAGCAGTCTATACGGACTGGTTACGACTACAGTTTTGTTACTAAGCTCTTGCTGTTTTTCTGCCACACTACGGTTGTTGTGACTGGTTCACATTTCCAAGCATTTCTCAAAACATTCCACAGGTTTCTCATAACATTTATGGAAATTACTATTCTCTCATGCCAGAGTGTTGCTCTGGGAATTACTCTTGATTAGTTAATAGGCCATGAGAAAGAAATTAAGGATTAGTCTTGTGGTACTGCACATTAGTAAACGTCAAGATGTCATAATCATGTGCCATTCCTTGTGACAATGATGTATGGGACCATAATTATAAGAAAAAGCCACAAACAATGCAGCACATGATTGGTCATTTTACTTAGACTGTTTTATTTGAACATTCCTTGTTTCCTAGAAATGGCAATTACAAAAATTACAATAGTCTCAAGCAGTAAAACAGTAGCTTCTCTACAGGATTAGACATCTTTTCCACACTTCTAACTTAAATGGGGATCAGATGTGGCCCCTCCCTTGGCCTGGATACTTCACAGTCTTACCGTGATTGCACCCTGGACACTTTTCCTGTACTTATGTCCTCATGACTCACCCGCCTGTCGCACTGGCCCTTGGCACCAGCAGGAATTTACAGTATATTAATCTAGAGCCACTTCAAAGTGGTGGTTGGTTGCTCCCTCTGACATCTGTGGCCACAGACAAGACACAAAGACACGCAAAGCAGCATGGTTACCAAACCCTAAACACTGCACTGCAGTCTGTGTGATCAGACAAACAGGAAGCAATAATGTGTCAGAGTCTGCCTCATGAGATGCTAGAAAGCTTCAGGAAAACTGGGAATATTTGAAGCAGAATTTTGATGCTGTGTTTTTTTTTTGTATGTTTGTTTTTCCACCTTTTCAACTTTTCATATCTGTTTATCGTAACTACAGTTCCCGTTTTATTTAAAAGGTCAAAATAACTTCATATAGTCATCTACTATGGCATTTTCTTAGTTTTGTATTAAGACCCAGAGTGTTTAAATCTCCAACTTTCTGAAGTAACATCTGTTTAGAGTTTGTCTGTGTGGAGTCCAGTGCCCACACAACAATTAATTGGATGTGGCTCCGTGATATAAAAAAAATCTCTGGCCAAATCCAATTCCCTGTTAAATTATGTATACCCCCAAAGTGTGAATAGTTAGACTTCATTTGCATTAATCATCTTATCCACTCATTGGCTCTGATGTTGTAAAATTTGAATTTCTCATTAAATGAATTCTCTAAACAGACCATTAGTGGTGAGTACATAACAGTCAGCTCGCTCTTGTTATGTCTTAGCAGATGACTCACTGTTTATAGTAGCTGAACCTACGTCTCAATAACAGGGTATGAGTCCTGCACTGCTGTTTGTGAACAGAAAGGGCCTCTCTGAGTATCTCTGGAACAAAGCTTTAACCCATAAGAACCCACGGTAACAAACACTTTAAATATTCTAGAACAGGGTCTCAAACTCAAATTACCTGGGGGCCGCTGGAGGCAGTATCAAAAGGACTAAAATTACACAAAATTACAAAAAAAGGACACAAAATGACAGAAAAAAACTAAATTACTTAAAAAAGACACAAAATTACTAAAAAAAGACACAAAATGACAGAAAAAAACTAAATTACTTAAAAAATACACAAAATGACAGAAAAAAACTAAATTACTTAAAAAAGACACACAATGACTAAAAAAAGACACAAAATGACAGAAAAAACTAAATTACTTAAAAAAGACACAAAATGACAGAAAAAACTAAATTACTTAAAAAAGACACAAAATTACTTTAAAAAAAAGACACAAAATGACAGAAAAAAATAAATTACTTAAAAAAGACACAAAATTACAAAAAAGACACAAAATGACAGAAAAGACTAAATTACTTAAAAAAGACACAAAATTACTAAAAAAAGACACAAAATGACAGAAAAAAATAAATTACTTAAAAAAGACACAAAATGACAGAAAAAAACTAAATTACTTAAAAAAGACACAAAATGACAGAAAAAACTAAATTACTTAAAAAAAGACACAAAATTACTAAAAAAAAAAGACACAAAATGACAGAAAAAAACTAAATTACTTAAAAAAGACACAAAATTACAAAAAAGACACAAAATGACAGAAAAAAATTAATTACTTAAAAAAGACACAAAATGACAAAAAAAGACACAAAATGACAGAAAAAAATTAATTACTTAAAAAAGACACAAAATGACAGAAAAAAACTAAATTACTTAAAAAAGACACAAAATGACAGAAAAAAAACTAAATTACTTAAAAAAAGACACAAAATGACATAAAAAACTAAATTACTTAAAAAAGACACAAAATTACTAAAAAAAAGACACAAAATGACAGAAAAAACTAAATTACTTAAAAAAGACACAAAATGACAGAAAAAAACTAAATCACTTAAAAAAAATACAAAATGACAGAAAAAAACTAAATTACTTAAAAAAGACACAAAATTACAAAAAAGACACAAAATTACAGAAAAAACTAAATTTCTTAAAAAAGACACAAAATTACTAAAAAAGACACAAAATTACAGAAAAAAACTAAATTACTTAAAAAAGACACAAAATGACAGAAAAAACTAAATTACTTAAGAAAGACACAAAATGACAGAAAAAAAACGAAATTACTTAAAAAAGACACAAAATTACTAAAAAAAGACACAAAATGACAGAAAAAACTAAATTACTTAAAAAAGACACAAAATGACTAAAAAAAGACACAAAATGACAGAAAAAACTAAATTACTTAAAAAAGACACAAAATGACAGAAAAAAACTAAATTACTTAAAAAAGACACAAAATGACAGAAAAAAACTAAATTACTTAAAAAAGACACAAAATGACAGAAAAAAACTAAATTACTTAAAAAAGACACAAAATTACTTAAAAAAGACACAAAATTACTAAAAAAGACAAAAGACACAAAATTACTAAAAAAAAGACACAAAATGACAGAAAAAATTAAATTACTTAAAAAAGACACAAAATGACAGAAAAAAAACTAAATTACTTAAAAAAGACACAAAATTACTAAAAAAAAAAAGACACAAAATGACAGAAAAAACTAAATTACTTAAAAAAGACACAAAAAAAGACAAAATTACTAATCATAATATAAACATAAAATTACTAACTGTGATATATCCCCCATAACTTTCCTCTATGGATAACTGGGTGTGGGTTCTTATGGGTTTAGCTACCCTGAGGTGTGCTTATGAAACTGATCTGGTCCTAAAATGACTAACATTCTTTTTGGGTTTCAGTATCCTGCCGCCTTGATGAACCTGGGGGCGATCCTCCACCTCAACGGGAAGCTGCAAGAAGCTGAAGCCAATTACCTCCGAGCACTTCAACTGAAACCGGACGACACCATAACACAGTCCAACTTGCGTAAGCTGTGGAACATTATGGAGAAACAGGGCCTGAGGACCATGAGCCCCTGAGCTCACCCCGCCCACCGACCTGCCATCTGCACGCCAGACCCCGTGGGGACGGGCGGCCTACACGCTGCTCATTCGCTCTTCTCATCCAGGAAAGATGGAAGAGACTCAGAGAGGCCAGGACTGTGCCGCACAGCCCTCCTAATAACTCCTGAGCTCTGCATACACCTCAGGCCAGCAGCTTTCCTCAGAAGCATTGCTCACCGTTTGGCAGGCGCTACGTGGTATTTGGACTCTTTAGAACGTTCTTCAAGATTAGTGCTCTCACAGGAACCACGTTTTTGTTCTTTTCTCTTTTTTTGTTTCTTTTATAACTCAAGCACTTAAACTTGAAGTAAGACCATAGGTACATCCTGCAGTATTTGTGATGAATTAGGGTTTTTTTTAAATCAGCAATTGTAGTTTCAAAGGGGTGGAACTTGTCTCAGAGCAGTGTGAGCTATAAGCTATAAGAGAAAGAAAAGAATCTCAGAGCACTGCACTGAGATGATTTTCCATCACAATTTAATAAAGGTCTTGGTTTGATCTGCTGTTACATCTTAATAATGAAGAAAAAAAGGCAATATGAAGATTTGGATATCATCCAAAATCACCAAATTAAGTTTAAATCACAGTTTAAATTGTCATCAGAGTACACACATAATCCCATAATGAAGGTATGACAATTTGCACCATCACTGCAAGCCATTTGTAGCAGATGTCCTGATGTTTGGTGAAAACTTGAAAAAGGGAATTTAATTTGGTAGCCATTACAGCACAACAATAGCCTCTAAAAGCTCCACGAAGGCTGGATTTTGCCAAAAACTGCATGTTTTGGCAAGAAAAAACTCAAAAGCAAAGGAAAATGGGACTCCTTTCACGTTTTAATGCCTTATAATAAAAGGTGTGAGTCTTCTCTAGCAGTGTACAGTAGCATACAGGGGGCATTTTTACCACTACTGCCTCTTGTTCTGCACTGGAGAGGAAGTCAAGTCACCATGGTAACTAAGCAATGAATGGAAATAACAAAGAGGCAGGTACAGTCGTTTTGGGGAACATGTTTCCACACACGCCTGAAGCTTTTACAGATAAAAGTGCGGAGCTGAATCAGATGAAAGAGTTCTTCTAACCAAATACAAAAGCGATGCCGATGCACACCTTTTCATCACAGAACAATGCACAGACACAGCATGTCTCAGTTTTATGTTTTTGTTGGAATAAAACTAATTTCATTGTGTTTGTAAATGAATCCTAATATATACCTACATTGTGTATAGTATACAGAAAATCTTGCAGCAAAAAAGTAGCCAGACTGAAAGTGGAAGCTCATCTACTGAGCGAGTTTGGTTTCGTTACATGAAGTATTTCTCATATTGTCGGTCTTAAGGTCTCATTTTGTATATATTCTGTGTAATTAACATCTATTTGTTTGTTGTTGTTGTCAGCATACGGTAAGTGAAACAGCACCTTGCAGGAAGTAAGACTTTGTACAGTATTTGTGATCATTTGTTCGTTATTGGCCACAAACCTCCCGAACTCTCTGTGTCCTTAGTTTATACATTGTAAGTTATTGTAAGTTTATACATTGCTTCGTGGTACCTTAGCAACCGAACCAGCTGGCACTGTGTTTTACATGTAAAATGAAGGAAGTTAGCAGATGTGATGCACACGTTTGTGGTCATTGCTGAGAAAAATCTCCAAATACAGTCGAGAGGTTCTTTATTGGTAAAACAGAGGATCAAATGTTGAATATATATGTCACTTGTTGCAGTCACACTGTTCTGTTTTTGACTGTGATGGTCACTTGTGATATGTTTAGTAATATAACTCAGTTCACATTCATTCACACATCCCGTAGTCAAAGAGCTTCTCCTGTGTATATAAAGTGTTTTTGAACAAACACTGATAATTGCTATTGCTTGAGTGAAGATGTAAAAGAAAAAGAAAAAGCTGTTTCACTCTGTGTCTCTGCTCAGGGATCTCAAGCGGTTATGGGTTATTGCAGACACTTGTTCACAGAGCGTTTACTAAATTAAAGATTTATTTTTGAAAGTTGTCGTATTTGTATAAATTATCGAGATTTGTAGCCTTTTTCTCCTTTTTGTAATATAAAGATGAACAATGTGCCAGGATAGACTTTTTTTTTTCCCAATGTTGCTTTTTATTTCCACAATAAATTTATGGTGTTCTGCTTTTGTTTTGGTTCCTGTGCAGCTGTTTTTTTTTTAAGTAAACCTCGGTCACAGATGAATTCATGGATTTCATATGGATTTTTAACCCTCTATGGTACGGTGTTGCCCTCAGACAACATACCCACTGGCCTTTTATATTTCTACAATGCATGTTTTTGAGTGATGCAATTCTTTAAAAAAGAGGGAAGAGTATAGGGAACCACTAGCAATGCTTTGATGTGTCACATGACCTCCAGGAGGCCATATTGAAACCCTATTTTTGCAGACTTTTCCAAAGGAAACGGCTTTGCCATTTTCGCCACAAAAAATCACTCAAAGCCTCATTTTGTGGCTCTTTTCCATCTGCAAAAAAGATATTCCTACCAATAGGTGAGTAAACCTTAATTTCTGATAGGTTAATGCAGTTTATTTTCTAATTAAATAATAGAAACTTGTTAAAATGCAACTGTTGCCCTGAGGCAACAACATACCATTATGGAAAATTTCTATGTTGCCTCAAGGGAAAAAATAACTATTATGGAATCAGCATGGCAGCATGAGATATTGGTAGTGTGTGTTTATGTATTTAATAATGTTCAAAAGCATAGCATTCATCATAATTTTGTTTTGATCTTGATAATGTAACAAATATATATTTGATGTTGGTTGCAGTAAAGTAAAGTTCAAGCTATGACTATATTCTGTAGGCCATAGTCTACTATTATAGTGAACTTTACATGTCTTATTTGCTTATAATTTCCACACATGGCAACAGGCAACAAACCCCAAAAACTTCCCAATTTTTTTAAAAATAAAATTTTGTTTACTTAGTCTATTTTAAGACAAAAAAACATTTATAACATTTATAATAATAATAATAATAATAATAATAAATTTTATTTGTAAAGCACTTTTCAAACAGAAATCTCAAAGTGCTACAGAAACCAGAAACAAGAAAGAGAAAACTCATTAAAATCAGCAGTAGATTAAAAAAAATACAAAATAAAAGAGACGGGTAATAAAGTACATTATGCAGAGACAAAATCAAAACATCTAGGGACAGCCTAAAAATGCCTCCCTGAAATTTTTTTTCCTAACTGGCATCATAATGCGTACTATAGAGGGTTAAGATTCACCACCATTTAAAAACAGACATGCCTTTCACACTCTGCAGCAGCGTCTACAGTCCTAAGTCACATTTCCTTTATATTCATGTGGGATGGTAGTTAATGGGGTGGTCCTGCATGCTGGGGAACAGGCTTTACAGGGCATTTAAAGTGCCCCTCTGCAAATTTGCTAAAATGTGTCGTAAAATCAACTCAAATGGATCTCCTCTGCTTTCATCTTTGAACAACAAAGAAGTCGTGTAAATAATCCCATATGGAAGGAGTAGCACAGTCTCTACATATGGTCGGTGTGTTTCGATTACAGCCGCCCACGCGATTCAGACCCCGCTGACAAGCAAAAGGCCCTTCCCTGAGAACCAAGCAGTCCGCCTTGTGATGTTTCTCACATGTCTACATGGAAGCTCTGCTCCCATCACCGGAGCTCACTATGGTGCCCGGCTCTCCATATTGGACTGGAATGCTCAGAGGCTGCCTGCGCTGTCTAGTCCAGTTTGAATCTTCTCATAACACAGGTGTGCTTCACTTATCTTGACAAATAATGAAATAGTGAAGCTTGCTGGTTTGTTGGGTTGTGGAGTCACGCTACAAATGCTTTCATTTCTTGCTGTAGGCTCCAGGAGGCAGATGGGTTTCTACTCTTATAAAGTAAAATAGACCGCCGACTTTGAAATGAACCACATTACATATGGTAACGGCAGTGGAAGCCAAAAGTACTGTTATATTTGAAGGTGCAAGTAATTTCACAGACACAGTTTTTGTTCAGTCCTGAAGGATTTTCAGCTGTGGGAGCAACATGTCAGTCAGTCCATTATCGGCTACCATCTCATCACTATTTACCTTTTTATTTAGTTTTGTCTGCACTCAAATGTAAATGTCGTAAATGTCGACTCAACTCAAAACTCTAATCACACTTTTCAAGTTGATAACTGTTCTGTAAACTAATAGCATTTCTGCAAAAAATGCAATATTGAGCTCTGCCGACATTTCTCCTTAGGGCATTCATACTGTTCCTACAACGACATAATATTGGCAACCATCCACATTGTAATACGGCATCACAAAAGGTAGTTGGCGGTGACATGTAACAAAGCAGCTGCAGTGCAACACAGCAGCACAGTACAGAATGTATGTGCAGCGGCAGGATGAATACAATAAGCACTGACGGTTTGTTCACAGTAAGCAACGGCAGCAGTAGCCTGGGTATACCCACACTGCCTTGCGCGCTCGAATTTCATTTCGGTAGCGGGGCTATTAGCCGCTAGCGGCTAATAGCCCCGCTACCGTAACGCAGTTGTTCCGCAGTTGTTCCGCAGTTGTTCCATCTTGCATCTTGTGGCAGTCACGTTGATTCACCTGGAACAGTCTCGCCAAATCCCCCCCATATCACGGCTTGAAACGACAGTCTGTAAGGAGCTAATCACTAGTGCAAAAAAAAAAAATCCACTAGAACACCAGTAATATTGGTCCTTGTCCCCAGAGGCTAAATTGTCATCAGACCAACAGCCAATATGTTCCAACATTGCCCAGAGCATAAATAATATTAACTTAATAATTCCCTGACTACCCACTTAACATCATGCTTGTTTGCATTGCCATTGTGAGCATTTTAGCATATTCATGTTAGCATCAAACTTGAAGCACAAACATGCACAAGTAGACCCGTGGGTCTGTTTTCTGTGAGCAATATCAGTCTTGTTAAAAGTTTAAGCAGTTTCTCAGACATGGTCTTGGCCCTGCTGTAAAACATTTTTATAATATATTAAATGGACCAAAATTTGGTCCATGCACCCACACCACATACTGTTCAAATTATGTCTGCACAAGTCTAGATATGATATGTAACTGTAGCCATAACTCTCATGTGAGCTTTCCTAAAAAAAAAAGAAACTAAAGTTTATGTGAATCTCAGTGTCAGCTGCCTTTCAACAAACATGCTGCTTCTGGGTTCTCATGTCCTCATTTGCTTTTAAAACTCTCAACACGCGGGTGTTTATGCAGGCATCAATTTGTCAGTTGTTATTAGTACTGCACGGCCTAAATTACAGCCGTAATGATAAATCAAGACAAGGATCCTTTTCCATTGACAACATCATTATGTGCAGCAGAGAGCCTGCAAATTAAATCATTTGAAGAATTACAAATTGATGTGAAGTGACATCATCGTAACCAAAGCGATACAGTGCAGATTTGGGAGTGATATATTACAGTACAGATTAAACAGTATTTCATCATGCAAGGTATACTTCTTTGAAAATAGACATGTCAGACAAGTGTCGAGTTATGAGACATAAAAATCTCTTCCCCTCGAGACAATTATATCTCATTCAATTTGATTTCCTGTTCTTCAATATCAAAATATTCCCATTTCTCTCAGCAACTACAATGCTTCAAGCTGGGAGAAATGAATTTGTTTTATCACGCTCCGATCTTCCTGCTTTTATCAAGCAAATATTTTTGCGGTATGTGCTGATGAACTATCACCACTTTGATCTGAAGAGCCTGAGCCGAGCGCTCGCAGCAGCCGGCCAGCTTCTGCAGAGCGGACGGCTGTGCGTGATGCTGAGAATTCTTCCCCTCTGGACCCAATATCCACTGTTATTACTTGATAGAAGAAGCATTAAGATGAGACTCTGCTTCATATTATTGAAGTGTTTTGATGTCCAGAAAGGAAATTGTCTTTCTTTGGTGTTATGTTGCTGTGTAATAGCCGTTAGCCTGGTGTAACAGAAGCTACGTCTTTAAAGTACAAAGTGCTCATTAGAGCAGTAGTTCTCAACCTTTTTGAGTCGTGACCCCCAATTTAACATGCATGTTGTCCGCGACCCCCGCTCACTGAACAGAATCTCACACGCACAGTTCAGATCACCCAGAAAAGAAACAAAATGACCAAAAAAAGGAAACAAAATGAACAAAAAAAACCGCAAAATGACTAAAAAAAGACAAAAAATTACAAAAAATGACACAAAATTACCAAAAAATGATCAAAAAAAGACACAAAATGACCAAAAAAAGACACAAATTAACCAAAAAAGACAAAATGAACAAAAAAAGAAACAAAATTACCCAAAAAAGAAACAACATTACCAAAAAAAACACAAAATGACATAAAAAAAGACACAAAATAACCAGAAAAATACATTAAATGACCAAAAAGACTAAAACCCATTAACACATGAACACTTTAACACAGTGGAGACAGAGCTGACTTCCTAAATGATTTGGCGACCCCCAGAAATCATCTCGCGACCCCAACCCAGGGTTGAAAATAGCTGCATTAGAACATGGCAAAGTTCACAAGGAGGGGGATGCTTGAGCCTTTTCTTTTGTCAGATTTCTAGGTAACGCTTTATATTAAGGTCCTTGTAATAACCATTAATTAACAAGTAATAAGCATCTTGTAAGTCCTTACAAGATGCTTATTAACATTATTGTGTATTTATAAGCTTATATAAGTGTTAATAATGGCATTACAAACACCCATGACCCACCCATTATGTCTTTGCCATGCCTTTATTAATCTTATTTTGTTTGCTTATTGATATTAAAGTATACTTTATTGCTCATCTATTATAAGTTAACTATAAGTTAACTATGCTTTTTGCAACTAGCGGATCTAAAGCGAGAACAATGCCTTATTACTTGTTAATTAATGGTTATTAAGGACCTTATTATAAACCGTTACCCATTTCTCTTTATATTGTATGTAAATACACTGTGATGCTGTAATTGTGTACAATTAGAAACACATGTTGC